>NC_092010.1:36922592-37177571 GCF_044704955.1 Pristiophorus japonicus
CTTCAATCTAAATAGCATCTTCAGACTCCAGAGTTAGACAGGATTTAATTCACTATATCAGGATCTCCCCCTTTCTCCAGTGTAAAACAGTCCTAGCTTTCTTCATCGCTTGTATCTCAGGGCACCCAATTCCCATTAATAACATTCTAGTTTCTTTCCTATAGCCTAGGTAGAGCTTGGATTGCTCGCTGACTCACCCTCCCTAAAATATAGGCAGACTTAAAATTGTGCTGGAAAAAACAAAGAAGAGATTTCCAGACTTGATACCGTGAGAGCTTAAAACCGTCAAACACGTTGCCAGTCCATCGCAATGCACCATCTGTAACTGGTTCGTATATTTAGCATCTGATGGGGGGGGGGTTACAAATTAAACACTTGCAGATCCCTCGACGGCTTCTGGAGTTATAGCACAACGTGCCCAGCAGGCCCTGGCCAGAAGAATACACATTTTCTGTAATTCAAACCATGGTCCCTGCTTCAGGAACAATGTTACCGCTTTGGAATAAATCTGGGGGGGGGGGGGGGGGGGGGGGGAGGAGGAGGAAAGAAAGAGAAATCAAAAATGAATGGGGGGGGGGGAAGAATCGAAAAAGGTTCCAGTGGCACGAAGGGTGCGGTGGATGAGAAAGCAGAGATTGCGTCCGCGCGCACAGGCAGGGCTGCGCTAATGGCGGCTTCTCCCACATTGCGCAATCCCCAAAGCTTTCGCCGCCGTCAAATTCAAACACCTACGCCCCCGGGCCAGACGCGACAGCATCTGAATAAGCGGCCCGGGAGAGAGAAAATAAGAGGGAGGGAGAAGGGCTGCCGGAAAAAAAAAAATCAGACCACGCTCATTCAAATTCAGGAGAGCAAAATGCCTGTGCGGGTGCATGTGCGCGCGCCAGAGAGAGAGAGAGAGAGAAATTTCTAGAAACCTCACCTCTTAAAATCGGCGCCGAAGATATAGCGCCCCATTCGCGCCGCCGGTTACTCGGTGAAAAGATCAGACAAGAAACACTTTTTTAAACTCAGCTCTTCGTCGAAAAAAAAATCCGCAGATTAAGGCTGTAAAAATTGAATTAATTGCGCTGGAACCCGATACAGTGCCGCTCGGCTGCGTGCGTTTCAACTCTCACGTGTAGCAAAGCCGAGAGCCGTTTCCCCCCACTGAGAACGACTGCGCTTTCAAACAGATTAAAGCGCCTAGGAATCAAATGTATCGGTTCAAATCAATCGAGACATTCAGTCCCCTTCCAAACCGATATAACTGTCACCTTCCATTCGGTTTAAAGACACGGTTTAAATAGACACATTTAGAATTCGCAGGCATTTTCTGAAGCGCATAGACGTTTCGTCCGTAACAAAAAAAAAAGCTGTATGGAAATAAACGCCGTAACCCTCATCTTTTACCTTCAATTCCAATTTGAACCCAACAGCGGGAAGTGGGAGGGGGGGTTCATTTTTTAAGCGATTTTTTTTGCCTTGTAATAAGGAGAGGCCTAGCGTGGCGAAAAGGCGCCTAACTCCCACTATCCGCCCGCCTTCGCAAGGGTACGGCATATAAAGCGCCCACTGGCCGTTGAACGAAGCCGCTTCAGCCCAAGTTAAGCAGTCACTTACATGTTTTGCTGTGGTTTAAAAGCTCGACTGGATGTCGGGAGCTCGCAAGAACAAGTGATGCCTGGACAACCGCGTTCTGGATTCGGGGGGAGTTTTTTCTTCCCTCCTCGCCTACCTCGCCCAGACAAAGTGACGCAGCGCACGTCGTCCTCTTCTTCCGCCCCACTTCTCGCTATGGTTACGGCATTAATCAGACGTCCGGCGCGCCGAACGCCCACCCACATCGACGACCTGATTGGTCGGCTCCACGCACGCCGCTCAAGCCAAGGGGACCGAGCGGAAGGCCCCGCCGAAGCGTCAATCAAATAAATCCCGCTTTTACCATCGAAGTTAACGGCACAGGGGGAAATGTTTACGGCAAAGTAAATTCATCCCCCCCACCCCTCTTTCCAAATTCAATTTTTGACTATCGTCTGCCAGCTATTCCGCCCGATTTAACCCTGCGTCGGCGTCCATTTTAGCCCCATTCCAGAACTTCAGCCATAATCTAGGCTGACACTTCAGTGCACCACTGAGGCAGTGCTGGGTTGCCAGAGGGGCCGTCTTTCAGATGGACAGTTTTTTTTAAAGATTCTGTTGTATTATTTGAAGATCTGAGTTTTCTCTCATCCAGCACCACCAACATTGATTGCTAATCTGCTTAGCTTCTCTTTGCTGCTTGTGGCACCTTGCTGTGCTCAAAATGGCTGATGTGGTCATCTAGATTCATACAGCACGGAAGGAGGTTGTTTTGGCCCATCGTGTCCGTGCCGGCCAACAAGAGACTATCCAGCCTAATCCCACTTTCCAGCTCAAGGTCCATAACCCTGCAGGTCACGGCACTTTACGTGCACATCCAAGTACTTTATAAATGTGGTGAGGGTTTCTGACACCCTTTCAGGCAGTGAATTCCAGACCCCCACAACCCTCAGCGTGAAGAAATTTCCCCTCAAAAACCTTCTACCAATTACTTTAAATTTATGCCCCCTGGTTGTTGACCCCTCTGCTAAGGGAAATAGGCCCTTTCTATCCACTCTATCAAGGCCCCTCATAATTTTATACACCTCAATAAGGTCTCCCCTCAGCCTCCTCTGTTCCAAGGAAAACAAACCCAGACTATCCAATCTGTCCTCATAGCTAAGATTCTCCACTCCCGGCAACATCCTCGTAAATCTCCTCTGTACCATCTCCAGTGCAATCACATCCTTCCTGTAATGTGGTGACCAGAACTGCACGCAGTACTCCAGCTGTGGCCTAACCAGTGTTTTATACAGTTGAACCATAACCCACCTGCTCTTACATTCTATGCCTCAGCTAATAAAGGCAAGTATTCCGTATGCCTTCTTAACCACCTTATCTTCCTGGCCTGCTAACTTCAGGGAGGGATCTGTGGACATGCACTCCCAGGTCCCTTTGTTCCTCTACACTTTTCAATGTCTTAACATTTAATGTGTATTCCCTTTCCTTGTTAGCCCTCCCCAAATGCATTACCTCACACTTCTCTGGATTAAATTCCATTTGCCACTGTTCTGCCCACCTGACCAGTTGATTGATATCTTCCTGCAGTCCGCAGCTTTCCTCTTCATTATCAACCACACAGCCTATTTTTGTATCATCTGCAAACTTCTTAATCATACCCCCTATATTCAAGTCTAGATCATTGATGTATATCACAAAAAGCAAGGGACCTAGTACTGAGTCCTGCGGAACCCCACTGGAAACATCCTTCCAGTCACAAAATCACCCATCAATCATTACCCTTTGCTTCCTGCTTCCGAGCCAATTTTGGATCCAACTTGCCACTTTGCCCTGGATCCCATGGGCTTTTACTTTCGTGACCAGTCTGCCATGTGGGACCTTATTGAAAGCTTTGCTAAAATCCATATACACTACATCATACGCACTGCCCTCATCGACCCTCCTGGTTACCTCCTCGAAAAATTCAATCAAGTTAGTCAGACATGACCTTCCCTCAACAAATCCGTGCTGACTGTCCCTGATTAATCTGTGTCTTTCTAAATGTAGATTTATCCTGTCTTTCAGGATTTTTTCCAATAATTTTCCCACAACTGAAGTTAGGCTGACTGGCCTGTAATTACTCAGTCTATCCCTTTCTCCCTTCTTAAACAAAGGTATCAAATTAGCAGTCCTCCAGTCGTCTGGCACCACACCTGAAGCCAGAGAGGATTGGAAAATGATGGTCAAAGCCTCTGCTATTTCCTCTTTTGCTTCGCTTAACAGCCTGGGATACATTTCATCCGGGCCTGGGGACTTATCCACGTTCAAAGCTGCTAAACACCTTAATACCTCCTCTCTCAGTATGTTTATTTCATCTAATATTTCACACTCCTCCTCCTTGATAGCAGTGTCTGCATCGCTCCTCTCTTTTGTGAAAACAGACGCAAAGTATTCATTAAGAACCATACCCATATCTTCCGCCTCCACACACAGATTACCCTCATGGTCTCTAATACTCCCTACCTTTTCTTTAGTTACCTTCTGGCTCTTAATAAATTTATAAAACATCTTTGGGGTTTCCTTGATTTTACTTGCCGAGAATTTTTCATGCTCTCTCTTTGCTTTCCTAATATCCCTTTTGATCTCACCCCTGCACTTTCTGTACTCCTCTAGAGATTCTGCAGTATTTAGCCCTCGGTATCTGTCATAAGCTTCCCTTTTTTCTTGATCCTACCCTGTAGGTCCCTAGCCATCCAGAGGGCTCTAGATTTGTTAGTCCCACCCTTTTTCTTTAAGGGTACATATTTGGTCTGAACCCTGCGGATCTCCTCCTTGAATGTCTCCCACTGCTCGGACACTTCAAGTAGTTGTTTGCAGTCCACTATGGCTAAATCACCTCTCAGCTTAGCAAAGTTGGCTTTTCCCCAATTTAGAACTTTTATTCCTGGTCTAACCATGTGCTTTTCCATAACTACCTTAAATCTAACTGAATTATGGTCACTAGCACCTAAATGCTCTCCCACTGATCCACCTTCCCATCTTCATTCCCGAAAACTAAATCCAGAACTGCCCCATCCGTGTTGAGCTTGCTACATGCTGGCTTTTAGAAATTCCGCACCCTCTATACCCTTCACACTAATGTCCCAGTTAATATTAGGATAGTTACTATTACTACTATTACTGCCCTATAGATTTTGCACCTCAGAAATTTGCCTACATATTTGCTCTTCTATCTCCCTCTCACTGTTTGGGGGTCTATAGTACACACCCAGCAGTGGGATTGCCCCTTTCTTGTTTTTCAGTTCGACCCATATGGCCTCGGTTGATGATCCCTCTAACATGTCATCCCCCCTCACAGCTGTAATAGTTTCTTTAATCAATACCGCGACCCCCACCGTCTGAAAATCCTGCAACCAGGAATGTTGAGCTGCCAAACCTGCCCCTCTTTTAGCCATGTCTCTGCAATAGCTATATCACACTCCCAAGTGTCTACCTGTGCTCTCAGCTCATCTGCCTTATTCGCTATACTCCTTGCATTGAAGTATGTACCATTTAATATAGCCAGACCGCCTTGTTGCTTACTTTCTAGCCCTTGTTTCCTCTGTCTTTCACATTCCCTTTCTACATTTTTGCTTTCCAATTTCAGCTTTACTCCCTTCCCGACTGAACCTATTCTCAGGTTCCCATCCCCCTGCCAAGCTAGTTTAAGCCCCCCCCCCCCCCCCCAGGATATTGGTCCCGGCTCTGTTGAGGTGCAACACGTCCGGCTTGTACAAGTCCCATCTCCCCCCGAAGCGGTCCCAAAGCCTCAGGAATCTAAAGCCCTCCCTCCTGCACCATCTCTCTAGCCACATATTCATCTGCTCCATCCTCCTATTTCTGTACTCACTAGCTCTAGGCAATAATAATGTATTTCACAGTAACTTATTGTATGTGAGGTGTGATCAGGTGTTATGTAAATTTGAATCTATTTTATTTTTCCAGTAAAGTTGCTGCCATGTACAAATTTATGGAGTTTTTTGACTGCATAACTGTGGAGATCTTCAAACCTTGCTGATTGATAGTACCACACGATTCGCAGACCAGTCAGTTGGTTAATCAAATGAGAGTATCATTAAACAGGTGGTTAGCAGGGACTGATCAAATCAAAGTCGGATTAAAAAGAACAAAATGGCCACTTTCCTCTTCCTGCTGCCACCCAACTCTTCTCCATCCATGATAATATCCATCTGCTTCATAAGAACATAAGAAATATGAGCAGGAGTAGGTCACATGGCCCCTCGAGCCTGCTCCGCCATTCAATAAGATCACGGCTAATCATCGACCTCAATTCCACTTTCCTGCCCGATCTCCATATCCCTTGATTCCCCTAGAGTCCAAAAATCTATCTATCTCGCCTTGAATATACTCAAACACTCAGCATCCACAGCCCTCTGGGGCAGAGAATTCCAAATATTCACAACCCTTTGAGTGAAGGAATTCCTCATTTCTGTCTTAAATGGCCGACCCCTCATCCTGAGACTGTGACCCCTGGTTCTAGACACTCCAGCCTGGGGGAAACATCCTCTTTGCATCTACCCTGTCAATCCCCTTCAGAAGCTTGTACTTTTCAATGAGATCACCTCTCATTCTTCTACACTGCAGAGTATAGGCCCATTCTGCACAATCTCTCATCATAGGACAGCCCTCTCATCCCAGGAATCAATCTCATTCAGGATCTGATTGATCTGTCGCAGAGGACGGGTCTGTCAAGTGCCTTCATTTCCCTGGATTAGAAAGAGGCATTCGACAGGGTGGATCATGAATATTTATTCAAGACTACATGCTTTCGGGTTCGGGATGCATTTTGTCACCCGGATCTAACTTCTGTACGCTGTCAGTGTCTAATTAAGGTCAATGGCTCTTTGACCTTCCCCTGCACTTTGGGAGTAGTGCGTCAGAGATGCCGTGTGTCTGGTCAATTACATGCAATCTGCGTGGAGCCTTTCCTACGCCTCTTACGCAAGAGGGTGTTGGGAATGACTCTTTGGGAGCTGTGGATGGAAGTGATGACAAGGTTACTCAGGGTGCCTTCCTATAGAGGTCGAGCGCTGGTTATAAACCAACTGCTGGCTGCTATGTTATGATTACTTTCATCCAACCCCCTGAATTTGTCGCGGCGATCCAAAGGAAGCTCATTGACTTCGTCTGCGACAAAAGGAAGCACTGGATCTCTGCTGAGGTTCTATGTCTCCCGTGTAGGTCAGGTACTGGTGTACATCCGCAACCAGGTTACAACTTTCCGCCTTCAGACCCTGCAGATATAACTGTAGGTAGGGGATCCTCCCAAATGGTGTGCGTTGGTGACATTTTTCTTCCGCTAGGTGCACGGCCTGAACAATGATGGGCAGCTCCTTTTCATACAATGACATGGAATACATTTATCCTTGCAGCCTGCATCCAGGACCTGATCTGGAACATAGATGCCTCAGCAGCAGCTCTCCCCCATCAGAGGTATCGGCCATCTTGTTGGAAACAGCTACTCCTCAATCCACGCTTCCGTGTGGTCGCCTTTGACAACACATGGCGGACGGCGTGGAGGGCCCTGGCTGTGGAGGTAACCAGAATCAGGGACGGGCTGGAGCACAGATATCCTGGCACTATGGCCAGCCTGCAGCTGAAGCCACCCAGGCGTTGAAAGTTGCATTCTACCCTGGTTCCACGGCATGTGTTGTGGAGGCTCAAGCAGGTGAAACGATTCCGTCTGATCGCGCCCCCTTTCAGACGGAATTTTTCTGTGGCACAAGGCCCCAAAAGCTCCATCGGAGGTTTCTGACTTAACTTGAGCCGTCTCTCAGAAATTCCCTGCGTGCCATTCCCTTCAGCATGGAGAGATTTCCGATACAGGTTGCTCCTGCGCACTCTCCACTTCCTTCTTCTCGTCTTCTGTCCAGACATACCTTGATGCACCATTTTCCCGTTTTCAATGGAAAGCTTTGTATTCGGAGATCCTTCCCTGGACCAGAGTTTTGCACGGAGCAGTGTTATCCAATCTACTATTGAGCCGATTCAATGATACCCAGGCTGTGTGTAATTTCTGTGACATGAAGGAAACTGTATTCAACATATACATGGAGTGTGAGAGTTTGCAGCCCATATTTTGCTATTTCAGAGAGACTGCTCCTCAACTTTTAGCTCCATTTCAGTCCCACACTCCTGATCTACAGCCATCTGGTTTGGGGCGGGGGGGGGGGAAGCAAGTGAGGACCTTCTTGTGGGTCTGGCCAAAACAGCCATCCACAGGTCCAAGGTGCATGGGATCTGTGGGGAGGTTTGTTCTGGCTGCATGCCTCTCTGCCAGTGTTATCCGCACCTGGGTGGCTCTGGAGAGGGACCATGCAGCGTCCACTAGCATGCTCGAGGTCTTCCATGACGGGACATGTATCTGGATACTTCAGTCTTACATCTACTGTGTGGTACATTCAGTTTCACATCACCAATCATGTGTTACATTTTAAATGCATATATAGCACCGTTCTGATTGCTTAAATAACTACTATTTGTTCAGTGAACTATGCTGATTTGTTCAAATATCCAGACAGGAAAAGCTACCACTGAGGAACAGGGCCTCGCTTGAGACCAAGCAAATTGTGTTCAAATCTGTAATCAGCAATGCCACAACTCAAGAAATAAAAAATAAATTATTTTAGTACTGTTGTTTCCTCAGTCAACTATATGTATCTAAAAGATAACGGAGCAAACTCATAAAAAGGTCAATAATTCACAACAAAATTGGAACTTTTATATGTGAGGCTGTGGAATAATAGTTTTATTTTATTGTTTGCGTTGAACAATGCGAGAAGCAGCAACACACAAAGACGGGAGATCCCAAGGTCCGGTTCTTCCAGTCCATTGCTGTCCAATACATTAGCTGCTAGCCCCACGTGGCCAATTCAGAATCCAGATATAGTTAATTGCATTTTTAATTAGTAGATACAAATTGAGTAATAAACAGTGTCATTGGGCGTGTGATCTCAATACTCGCATTCTCACAGCCTATGCACGTGAACTTTAACCTTTCGTGCATTTGTTGGTAAAATAGTAATATGAAACACAGAGTGTGAGTGTGTTTGAGTGTTGTGTGTGCTTTATTTCCTTACTTACTGGTCATCTGCTATAATGGTGTGTAACGTGAGTGAAAACAGTGGACTTCAGCACCATGGAAACACCAACAATATTGTATGGAGATAAGGGCCGTTAGTGCAGTCAGCTTGACTGATAACAACCGCTCCAGGTCAGCAGAAATAAAGCAAGTCCAGCCCCAACAGGGCACATCACTGCAAAGGACAAGTAGGATGGAGAGCAGAGGCGGTCTGGCACGGCGTGTTGTGAGTCAACATTCGCAGCAAGCACTCTGATGAAGTCAAAGCTCTACTCGTAACTACTGAACAAAAACCTAGAAGCTGCACTAAGCTGCTGTCTAGTAAATTCATAGAATTCCAAACTTTTTCTTTCACCAAAGATTGCAAAGTTTCACAGGGAATGGTACTAGATGTTTGTTGAGTAAATATACACATAAAGTACATTTACGTGTATTGTGTGCAAGAGGTCTACTAAAATTAGTGCAAGTTGCTAAAATGGTGTCACTATAGCCACACCTATGGCTAGTCAGCGATTTCTATTGGACAGCACTGCTCCAATGATCTAACACTGTGATCCTAATCCACAGCTGAAGGTCAAGGCTGGGTAAAATCTACAAGCAAGGCTGCAGCCTGTTTCAGAGCTTGAAAGTCAAGGTAGCAGTGTGTGAAGGAAAAAGCTATGTACTCAGTGGGCATCATACTTCAAAATAGAAATAAAAATTCATCGTTTTTGTAAGTTTTAATAAAGCCCCTTACCCCAATTTTTTTTTAATATAAAGATAGCATGGTTGGATGACAAGTGGATGAGGGACTTGGGAATTAACATCTCACGCACACTTTAATGCAGAAGAAGCCTCATACGAGATCTTTATTTTAAAACATTTAAAATTCATTTTTTTAAAAAAACAGATGCATCATATATATTTTTTTTTAAAAACAGGTGCATTATATATATATATTTTTTTTAAATGATTTGTTTTACACTTAGTAAAATCACCTCTAAAACGTGTGCATTTTTTTCCGGTTGTGATCCAACATCACGGATTTTTAATAAAATGCACTTATCAGCTTTGCTTCCCAATGCATGGTCTGCCGTGCGTTGTATGGTCTCGCACTGCTGTCGCTCTGATGAGCAGCATCACACAAGATTGACCAGGGTCACGTAATACCCAAGCACCTGACATTGCAGCATTTTTATTGGTCTGGTGTGCTTAATTGACAGGGCTTTAAGCCACTGAAGTGAGAGATAAAACACCCATCCACCATCTGCACATACTGATTTCAAACAGAATGGATCAAACACTGAAGATAGGGAGGGTGGCCACCATTACAATCCCCTTTTCCAGCAGCTAACAGATTTCCAACACGATTTAAACTCTCAAATGTCACGTATTAGGGCAAGGGATTTTTTTTAAAAACTGCTCAACAATTGGCAGAGTCAATGCTTCATGGTCTTTGTACTATTACAGCTAATCACACTGCAAACAAGTGTGGAAATCCATAGAACCTAGCACAGGGATAGTGTGCCGCACCAAAGCAAAGCACTTACCCTACCTATTATTGAGGTCAGTAAGATTTTAAAATACAATAATTGCTGCAACTCAATTTAACAGCAGAGACCCGAGCTGTAAAATACAAATCTAACTGGCAAGATTTGTGGACAATTTTTTTTATTTATTTATATACTTAATTCATTTTTAAAAATCCATCTCCTCCACACCCAACACTGCATAAATCCATGTTCAATACTGGAGATTTATTGATTAAAAAACGTCTGGATTCATGTCCAAGCTATCTGATCCGTTTCAGTGTTAAGCCTGGTTTTCTGTTAAAAGTATGATTAGTTCTGCAAAATATGCAGAAGATTGTCTACTGTTGGCGTTCAAGTAGCTGTGTGTTGTAGTCTGGATTTTGTTCCATGAATTAAATTTTAGCCATATTTGACTCAAACAGGCCGATTTTCCCAATGCATGACAACACAGCCTCCTCAGACAGCTGCAAGACTAAAAATGGCAGGTGCGCTGCCCATATTTTCCATCAATCCTTTCAGCCAGTTTAATGGAAGGGAAGCGGGCAGCTCATCCTTGATTTCTCAACACACGACCACTCTCCCAGTCATCACTCGTGTAGATCTTTGGAGCAAGGTATAGATACTTCAACAGTTATCTTAGCCTTGAGCAACATTCAAATTCAATGCTGGTCCAAACGTCACTAAAATTGACCACAAATAAATGTCGACGGCTGTATGACTAGAACATAAATGCTGCAAGAATACTTGAAATATTTATAACCTTCAATATTAACCAAAGGACCTAGGGAAAAAAAACACACCGTCTAATGTGTAATTTGTTTCAAAAGCAAAGCAATAACGTGGAGAATTCCAGCCCCCACATTAGAATTCTGCAACATTAGACAAAAAAGGGAAATAACATTTAGACTAACTAACATCTGAAAGAAAAATACAAAAATTGAGGATTAAGAGTATTAGAGTGTGCGAGAGAGAAGCGTGCAAGAGAAAAATAATTAGATGATGAGAATTACAAATTACGGAGAGTTAAAAAGTCTACATAGGAGTTCAACTGTTCGGGTTTGGATGCAGAGAATAGCTGGTTATTTATCTTGATGGCTCTGCCATCAAAGGAATATTCAAATCTGCTGTTATAAAGTAAGAAAATTTACCAGGGTACAACATTAATTGTAGGAAAAAGATACAATGAACAAACTACATAAACATATATGCAATAGCTACTGCTACAATTCTGTATGTAATAAAGTTAAAAAGAAATCCAAAAACATTGCAGAATGGCATATAGCAGCAGTTTATAGCCACTGCTGTAGGCCACACCAAACAGTCAAAACTGTGGAGCTTAAACAAAGTTTCAGGGTAGGTCTGCCCAATGTGATGATGCAATGAACATGAAGTAGAGTTGCTCCCATTTTCAGCTGCATTCTTGTGGAAGTGGGGTGCAGAGACCAACACTTCCCCCATGGGCTAGGGAAATTTAGATTTATCCAGGGCAGGTGCACACACCCTGTCCCTACAACTTGGCAAAGAGACACATTCATATTCAATCCTTTTGAATGCAGCATTAGATTTTATTTTTACGATCCATTGTAGATATATTAAAACATCTCCTTCCCTCCCCAATCTGAATGGCTTGTTGGGGTGCAGCTTCCCTCTGGTAACCAGCCTCTGTGCATGCTTAACAAGTGTTTGGGCATCACAGCTCAATACAGTCCTCATCAGGATGCCCATACACACACCTTTTCCAGAAGGCACTGAATAGTGATTAGAAGTCAAAACCTTGGTTCAGACACATTGAGGGCAATTGCAGCAGCTCGACCTCAGTTGATATCAATTAATCCAGCACCGACATGACAATTCATATCCAGTGAAAACTAGATTAAAAATAGGAAACTACTTATGTGGATATGATTTGCTAATCGCTTTCCCATACTATTTTAGTCTTACATTTTTTAAACTTTGTGCAAAGACATTTTGCATCTTCATTTTGTGATCATCTCAGGACCTTTCAAATCATTTGAATTAAAACAAATCTTTTCCTCCCAATAGTAACACGCAGCTCTAAAGGAGGGACTGACGCAGGCTCAAGTCTCACTCCACTCAATTCCTAACTGGAGCTTGGTAAAGTGAGGTGGTGTCAGTGGAGACGGTCGTATTGCCTACTGTCAAGTTCTGAAAAAGTCAGGAGATGCTCAGGCAGTCATTGGCACCTCCTGGTGACAAATTAGAGGGACCCTGGAAACAAAGACTAGTAAGGCCATTCAGCCCCTCAAACCTGTTCCACCATTCAGTTGATCATGGCTGATCTGTACCACATCTCCATTTACTCACCTTGGTTCCATGTTCCTTGATAGCTTTTTTTTGGTTGGGCAAGGGCATCAATCCAAGTCTTGAAAATTTCAATTGATCTAGCCTTTTGAGAGAGAATATTCCAGATTTCCATTACCGTCAAACGTGCTTCCCAATTTAACTCAAATAGTCTAGCCCAAATCTTAGACTAGCCTCCTTGCTCTGGAGGTTCCCCACATTACAACAGAGACTACACTCCAAAAGTACTTAATTGGCTGTAAAGCGCTTCGAGACGTCCGGTGGTCGTGAAAGGCGCTATATAAAACGCAAGTCTTTTATCTTTCCCATCGAATCCCTTAATCAACATGTCAATGAGATCATCCCACAACATTCGAGAATACAAGCCAAGTTTATGAAAGCGGTCATTTAATCCCTGGTGAACCTGCACCATATCCCTTTAAGTCAAATACATGGTCTTGAGAATCATTGCCCAAAACTATATGCAGTACTCCAGATGGGGTCTAACCAAGACTCTGTACAACTATAGTATCACTTCCTTACTTTTGAATTCCAATCCCCTCGAGATAAAGGCCAACATTCCATTAGCCCCATTGATTTCTTTGGACCTGCGCACTAGCTTTTTAGCAATTTATGTACACGGACCCTAAAATCCTTTTGCTCCTTCACAGCTCCTAATCTCTCACCATTAAGAAAATATTTAAATTTGTCTCAGACCCAAGGTGGATGACCTCACTTTCCCACATCAAACTACATCTGTCAGTTTTGCCCACTATGTCTATGTCCCTTTGTAACTTCCCCCTCCCATCCACATAGCTTACTGTGCCTCCCAACAGGTCATCTGCAAACAGATATACAATTCTCTCGGTCATGGTAAAGTGAATGCACCAGTACAGATTGCCGGAGACCACCACTCGTCAAATTCCACCAGAGAATGAACCCTTTATCCCTACTGTCCCTACCTCAAATACCAACCCATATCATAAGGTTACCACCAACTCCATGCTCTCAATCTACCCCTTACAAATTCATGCTGACTGACTTTGATCAACTTGTCCAAGTGCACAGCCATCATGTCTCTGATGTTAAACTGATCGGAAAGAGAAACCAGGTAACTAAAGACCTATTAAATAGTGGAGACACATTTGCAAATTTCCAATTCATAGGCCCAATTCTTGAAGCTAGTGCACTTTGGAAAATTATGACTAATGTATCTAATTTCTTCACCCATCTCTATTACCCTTGGGTGGAAGCCATCAGGTCCTGGAGATGTGTCTCTTAATTCCCATTTTTTCTCCATTATCATTTTTCAACTTGTATTAAATATAACAAGTCACTCCCCATGACTTTTCAGGCTCCTTTGTAACACTCATTTTTGTCTTCGTCCTCTACTGTGAAAACAGGTACAAGTATTCATTCAAATCTGCCATTTTCTTATCCATTATAGTCTCACCCATATCCATCTTTCATTGGTCCCACATTCACCTTTACCACTTTCTCAAAATGTTTATAAAAACTTTTGCTGTTAGCTTAGATATTCCCCTATTGTACCTCTACATTTTTTGTATTCTGTTTATAGATCTCCCAGTCCACTGAATTTTCACTTTTCCTTGCAACCCATCCTCCTGTCTTCAGGCGTCAGGGCAACAAAAAAAGGGGTTGAAATTTAAACAAGGAATGGAAACCTCCTCAAATACCCAGAGAGAATAAATTGTGGAGGGATGTGCCTGGCATTGGACTTATCTTGCTCAAGAGGCCAAGCCAGGAACTACCCAGTATTCAAACCTGTATAAACTTATATTTGTAGAATCCCCAATTTTTAAGGGCCCGTGTGCACGCAATAGGTTTAATGACAAAAATCACAAAATCTAGTCTACAGCTGCCATAAGACTGATCTAAATGCTCCAAATTGACAGGTCTGTTGTCAGAAATGCTTTCAGAATTAGTGTCCTTTGGGAGCCCATTCAGTTCCACTGCCAATATTAAATTGTCAGAATATTTCTAACTCTAATCTCTCCTCGCCCCTCTTTGCTAACAGATTGATTTGCCCCTCTTGGCTCCAATAGCTGCCATACATCTGAATGACGCAGAGGTGCAATTTGCAGAGCCATATAATATTTAGTTCAGATGATTCAACCATTGTGGGGGGGGGGGGGGGGGGGGGGCAAAAGAGATACATCACACCAGAGCCCAATTCCATCTTCACCCGACAGCCATTCGTACACAAGCACTTTTCCAGTAGGGATCAAAATAGATTAGAAATCGGCTAACTCAGTGCAGTCACAGGATACTTTCTATAGTTCAGTCCCACAGCCAGTAGGATATTTATATACAGCACCTTCAGGGCACTTAGTGTGCTTTTTTTCTTACATGCCATTCTGGTTTTGCTTAAGTGGAACATTTGTAACCACAATTAACCACCCTTTTTACCTCTCGCTGTGCACCCCAGCTTAGGTCTAGACAGTTCACCGTTATCTTTGCAAAGTCCATTTCATTACAATCCCAAGTTAGTCCAAGTCTGGCAGCTTGCCAGTTTCCTTTTCAATAATTGTCAGTGCTAATTTTGATCATATTAGTCCCTGCATTCAACACATACTCCAGCCCCTTTGTTCCTACTACATTCATAAATTTTCATGTTTGAAAGATCAAGTTTAAAAAAAAATCAAGGCAACTTCCCATGAAATTGACCAAGATCTAAAATACCACAATTGTAATGCATTACTCGTGGACTATAAGACATCCATCAAATGAAACATGACATTCTTTCTAATTTGAGTGTGCATGTATTCCAAGTTTGTCTCCTGCTTAATTACAACTCCATTATTAAGAAACCACCTTAACCAGCAATCCTCTTCACATAACCATCTTCTATTGTTTAAAAAAAGCTTCCTTCACAGGCAGGGAACTTTTAAAAATCGAACACCTAGCCTAAGTGAACATCTGCCAAATTAAGCTTATAGCTACTTCGGACTAGTCACCCTCCAACTCAACCTTACCAAAACTACCAATCCACTTTGACACTAAACCACCCCAGTCACCCCACACACCTCAACGAGCCATGGTTCACGCTCCCCCGATAGATATACAATAACTGAACACATAATGGAGAACCCAACATAATGCTGGCAAACCATTAAAATAGTTCAGAAGCTGGTATTCCCTTCTCAGTCAGGAAGCAAGTGTGTTCCAAACCCAGAAAGAACTTGTGAAGGATAACACAACTGGAGGCTCACCATAAAAAGCACCAGAAAGCAATGAGCAAGCCTGATACAAGCCAGATTAACTAAATAGTCAAGTTATCAGCTCAAAAACTGCTCCAACATTTCATGGCTAGATAGTCCAAGCAGGGAGTACTCTGCACATCCTGCAAAAACTATAGAAGTCACAGCAATTAGGAAAGCAGACGATAAGCTAACTCCAACCCCAAGATCAACAGGGAATTCGCTGACAAGCACCTCAGTTTACAACTCAAGTCCCAGGTCATTGCACAGGAAATATCCCATTACCATGTCAACTGCCTCCCATTCCAAACTTAAGAGGATGCACATTCACTGGTCTCTCCAAAGTCAATCAAGATCACCCAAGTGGCAATACAAAACCTCCAATCTGAGATGGCCCCTGGCCTCAATGGTTCTTCAAACCAATTCTACAAGGTCCGAACTCCTCAAAACGACATACATTCTGCTAAAATTCTTCGATGAAGAAACGAGCATTTTTCCAGGGACTTAAGGTAGCCACAATCACATTAAGACACAAGTGAAAAAGATCTCATCCTCTGCTCAGACTTGTATTCCCGCCGACTGCAAAATACTGGCCACAAGATCTGTCACCAGACTGGAAATGGTCACCCCAGCTCTAGGCTTTGCTGATTAAACAGGGCTCATGTGGGTCTCCAGACTGGCGACACCATCAGAAGCCCATTTAATATGGCACACCACTGCCCTAGTATTCTCCCTAGACAAGGCTGGGTGCAGTGTTAATTTTTACTCACTATACTCAAGCAAATTAGCTTGAATGTCATGTTGAGGAAGTGGATCAAAATCCTCAAATCAAAACCTCGTCTTCTGGGTGCACCAAGGGCTCAGCTCGCCTGTATTACCAAAGATGCTCCTCATCTCATGAGTAATGTACCAAATGTTGCTGCAAGAGTTAATGGAATACTGGGCTTCATCGCAAAGTTTAGAATATAAAAACAAGTACGTACTACTTCAGGTAAGGAATGAACAAATCAAAATGAGGAAAGTGGGTAGAAAACAAAGAAGAATTTAAGAACTTCAATAAAAGGTGAACCAATCAAATCACAACTTGTTCCTCATTAACAAATTTCTAATTTCCAAAATAAGTTTTTAAGACAAGATTAAAAACAAAGTAACATTTCACAAGAACCACTTTAAACACAATTGTCTTGTAATACCTTCATTAAAGTCTTCACTTCAAGGCCTCCTTAAAAGCCAAGGCTAGTTTGGCTCGATATTCTGCCACCTCAGATAGTTAACATGAATTACTAATCATATCCTTGCATTGAGCATGTGCAGTTTAGATTAGAGAATTTCCCAGCATGCACAAACTTTGCTCCAAGGAGAACAATCCCAGCTTCTCTGGTCTCCACATAACTGAAGACCCCCATCCCTGGTACCATCCTATAAAGCTCCTACACCCTCTCCAAAGCCTTGATACCCTTCTTAAAGTGCCCAGAATTGTGGACAATACTCCAGCTGAGGCCTAGCCAGTGGTTGATAAAGGTTTAGCTTAACTTTCTTGCTTTTGTACACATAGGCTTCCATTTATAAAGCCATGGTTCACGTACGCCTTGAGAGATTTGTCCTGCCACCTTCAAAGATTTGCATATGTGTACCCTGGGTCTCTGTACCATTTTGTTTATATTGCCGCTCCTCATTCGTCCTCCCAAAATGTATCTCTTCACACTTCTCCGAATTAAATCTCATCTGCCATGTATCTGCCCATTTCACCATTCTATGATCTCCTGAAGTCTACTATCCTCCTCACTGTTCACTACGGGTCATCTGCAGACTTTGAAAATATGCATCTCTACACCAAAGTCTAGGTCATATACACCAACCCTCAGCTTCATATGGTAACCATATTCACCGGAGCATCCGTCCTTCAAAACTAGAAGTGCTATATAGAATTGAAAATAGCATGCATTCCAAACCTATTCCACCCCACCAGCATACATACTTTATCAAACATTTCATTTTCTTTTGTAAATCACTGTGTACTCTAGTTTTTGAATTAAAGTTTAACTTGATTCCAGTTGGCACAATTGTGCTAAATTTGCCTGCAGTAGCTGAGTATTTACACTCAGGATTATAATCCAGATTAGGATCTTTCATATATGCATTTAGTCTCACTGCCACTTCTTCTGAAGCCAGTGACTTGTGCAGGGGGACAGTCCCACAGGTGCCATTACCCCTCCAAGTGGTCATTCTTCATTACTGCATTACCAGGCTATTAAACCACAGGGAGGCAAGAGTTACTCACAGCTTTACTTTAAAAAAAATCCTGTCCTCACCCAACAGCCACACAAACTCTGCCCTGGACTAAGGAGGGAAACAGCACAATCCAGCTGGGATCAGCTCATTGAGAGCAGAGAATGAACCTGGATCCTTTTTGGACTAGCTGTTTAGTTGGACTATACATCTCTGTGTAACAGAAGGGAACTACACTCATTAACAAAAGTATATCAAAGTGGAGTTATTAAAAAAGGTCAAGACAATTATAGCATCCATTGTGGGAAAGAGAGTTTGACAAAAGACACACCATAAGCTATTTGCCGCATTTGGTTGATTTTGCGGGTCACCAAAATTCTCTGTTCCCAATGCAATTTCCTCCCTTCATTGGTAGTTTCATGGAGTTTGGCACCTTACCCCAAGTGGCCATAAGGCAGCAGAAGGCATCATAACCTAATCCTGGTCGTAGCCAATGCATGCACACTTTATAATTTACACGAGGTAGTGATCAGGAGCAGGAACCCAGTCTAATTGTAGGCACCAACTGAGATCAGACTGGGCCTTCAACACACCAGGCAATAGCTTACCACCTAAGCCAGCAGAATGCCAAAATCAGATTCATATGAACACTCCAAAAACCATGTAAAAGAAAAATCAAGAGTTTAAATCTATTCAAACTCCTCTCTCTGGTTCACACCAACACACAATAAATACACATGATAGCATGAGCACAAATGAAACCTTTACTGGAGATACCTCATGAGCAAGGTGCAAACCCAGTAAGGGTTGCAATGCAAAAGGGACATCACACTATAAGAGCAGCACTATGCAGGGGGAGGCGGGGGGAAGGAAAGAGAAAGAAAGGAGAGTTAAATTGTTGAGTTTTGTGGGGGTTTAAAATTTAAAATATGGGATTAATCAATATCTAATTAAAAAGGACTTTTTGGAATCAGGCAGTTCCATGTGTAACCTCCATTTTAGACATATCCAGTCAATATTGATTAAGTTCAATGCAAATCTGACTGTTCTAGTTATAGCCATGTTTCTGCCAGTAGCTAATGAACTTGAGCTGATCTCAAACATCAAAGATCTTCACGTACAAGTTACTTTTTGAAGTACAGTCATTGTTGTGGTAAAAGCGACAGCCATTTTGCACACAGCGAAGGTGATGAATGGCCAGTTAAAGGGAGGCATTGGTTAATGAAGTGTTGGCCAGAATACCAAAGAGCTTCCTGCTCCTCTTCAAATAGTGCAATAGAAATCTTCATGGGTCACCTGAACAAGCAGATGGAACCCCAGGTTAACATCTCAACTGAAGGACAGCTTCTCTAACAGTGCATATTCATGAATGCACCAAGTGCCAGCCTTGATTTTGCGCTCCAAGTCTGGACTGGGGTTTAAAAGTACAAACTTGACTGCGAAGTAGAAGCCATGCCAATTCTTGATTCAACACTTCAAGCACCAATCAAAAAAAGTGGGTCAGTTGTTCACACCTTGATGCACGCAAGGGAACTACCACATAGCAAGTACAAGAATGAATTCACTGAGCTGTAAAATATTCATTTTGCGCAAATGCAGTAACAATGCTGAACACTCAAATATTTGGGACGTGAAGTGAAGCTCATCCTCTTTTTCCCCTAGCTTGAATCCTTTCATTGTAAATGCAACCAGCAACAATGAAAACAAATCATCTTGTTCGCTCAGCATATTTAGTCATGTTAATGCAAGAAATAGAACATGTTTTAGAGAATGCCACACCTTCATTCGCATGGGCTCAAGTTTGCAGTCCACAAATTTGCCTGAATTATAATTAAGCAAAGCCTCCATGAATGACCAGAACAATTCCAGCATAACTAATTTGATTCTGGTTGGCTTCCTAACACAATCGTTGCCTTGAGCACAATTAACACGCGACAAAGCAGGTGGGACAATAGGTCAAACAACACTGCATCAGTTACCATCAGTGCTCCACCCAGAAAACAAAACCCAACTTGAGACTGATCTTTTCAATACACAAAAAACTAAGCACATGTACACATACAAGACTGCAGAGCTTGAAATAACATTGAAACAGCATTTGAAAGAGTGCATGTGATTAGTGATCTGCAAGACAACTCCATATTCACAAATTATTAGATTGAAAAGGCCAAAATCATTTCACAAGCACCACTCAAGATAATAAGATTGTTGTATTGTGCCAAGTTCCAATGTCTTCAGGTTATTATTGCTTTGCAAGGGAGGAGACAATCTCTCATTCACTCCATATTGTATGCTTATATTAAAAAGAAAATGTCTCAGACAAGAACTAAGCTTTAGGACATCAGAACGGAGTAGTCAAAAATCAGACACCCTGGTTAATCAGAGGTCTGTCGTTAAAATGAACTACTACTAATCTGCTTGAAAAGGTAGTGGCTAGTGTCCTGAGAGAATCAATACGCCCATGTATTGATTCCATGTAATAATTCACATTTCATTTGAATTATTGTCAAAGCTTGAACGAAAGGAATTGGTAACAAATAATACAAGTGCAGTTGATAAATAGCAACAGGAAACAATCTTAAAAATGCAGCAGTTGTGCGATGTGTGTTTACCCGCGTCAAAGCATCTACAGACTGGAAAGTCTGAGGCAAGCAAGTGCAAACCCAAGAGATTATTGCAATCTCATTTGTGTGGTACCTACTTACAAATATTTGGTGCTCAAATCTGCACAAAGAAGACAGACCAGTCTAAACAACTTTAACTATTTCAAGCCACATTTTTATTTGAGGTTCATCAATATAAATGGTACAAATGTACTGAAGCTGCACCAAACGGACCGTTAACCACTCCTGCATTTTCTGACGCTACATCGTCAACTCCTGCAAAAATAAGAGTTGTCAGAATTATACAATATTCATCACATCCAATCATATAGATTAAAAGCAGTTACAACAGTAGATAAATTCACGAACACCTATTCTCTGTAGTTGGTTCCAACATTACTGCAAGTCGTCAGTATTATATATATATATTTTTTTTTAAGTCAGCCATTACAACTGCCCCCCCCCCCAATCACACCAGAAAATAAAATGTAAAAAACAGGACTTACCATAATAGCATTTACAATATCGTTGTTGTTATTTTTCAATGCTCGGACAGCCTTAGCCCTAGACACGTTGGCTTGGGACATGACCAGTTCTATGTCCTTGACCTCCACGCCAGTCTCATCAACCTAAAGAAAAGAAGAGTTATTTTCCATTTCCTCCAACTTCGATTCCCTCCATCGTTCCTCAAACCCAGGGCCACATACCATTCGCACTGCCTTCCCAATTGCCCCCAGGAGAAAGCACAAAGTGAACCTACATCCTTCTAAATCGCACAAAACACATACCACAGCATTCACAAGTTATTCCAAATAAACACATGCAAACCTTCGAAGTACATGGTAGCTCCACAAACGAAATAAATAACCTGGATTAGATAGTCAATGGGAAGGTTCAAAATTCTCACCTACAAATATTAGTAATAAGAATAAAATACCTGTATTCCTGCAGCTCAAAATGATCATTGGATCTCATATTCCCCTTCCCCCATCAATGGCAGAGGTTATTTAATGTGTAGTGAGCCATACAGAACAGGTAGGCTCCACGTTTTTGTCTGGGCTTAGCCTAATTAACCAATTTCTGGGGAAAAAAGGAGCCAACACTATCCAGTTCAACAGCATGTGAACATCAGGCTCAGCTCTGCTGCCCTCCATAATTGGATAGCCTGCCAATGCTCACGTGAGGATTACACATTAATAAGCAGTCACTTGGATGAAGCACTGAAGGGCAATGGTGCCAGAGAACCCAGCCCTAGCAAGGCACAAATGCCTTGAGGGGAGAAAGTTGGTGAAGTTTAAAAAGAAAATACAGGCTGTTCCATAATTAAAAAGGCAAACATTTCTAGGCACCACACCTCAGGAAGGCTATATTGACCACGGAGGGGTGCAGTGCAGATTCACCAGAATACCAGCTTAGAAGGGTTAAATTAGATGGGAAGGTCGCATAAACTCGACTTGTATTCTCAAGTATAGTGATCCAATTGAGGCGTTTATGATTGGAGGATTTAATAGGGGGGGGGGGGCACGCACACCTTAAAATTAGAGCCAGGCAGTTCAAGGGTGATGTTAGGAAGCACTTCTTGAGACAAAGGGTAGTGTGGGAATCAAACTCTTCCAACCCCCAGAAAACTGTTGAGGCTGGGGCGTCAAATTGAAAATTTCAAAACAGATATAGGTTTTTGAGGGGCAAGGGTATTAAGAATTACGGAGCCAAGTGGGTAAATAGAGTTAAGTTATGGTGTATTAGCCATGATCCAATTGAATAGCAGAACAGATTCAAGGGGCTGAATGGCCTCCTCCTATTATCAATGTTCCTACTTCCTGAGACACACCTGTGATCATTGTTGGCCTGTGTATCAGTTTGGTTGGATCCAGAATGAAACTGAAGTGACACCAGATCAGATATCAGCAGTGTGTTTCAGACAGCAAACTCAAGACAGTAATAAGAGATAAACATGCCTCTTCCTCTTCGCTCTCCTCCTGTACAGTTGGAGTCTGTGTGTTTTCTTGGATATTGGCAACAGATTCTCCCTGTACCTTGAATTTCTCTGCAGCAGCCAGTTGAGCTTGCTGAGATAGATCTTCAATCTAGGCAGATAAGCATAAACATCAAGTTACTTCCACTGCACAAGAACCGTCACTTTCTAGCCATTGCAAGAAAAGCACCTTAAAAGCAACAGCATTAGAAAGAATAATCAGAAAGGAAATACAAATCTAGTGTCTTTCAAGTTGAGATTCTAAGAAAACCATTCCATCAATTGCAAAGATTGATGTCTATTTGTAGCTGCTAAAGGTGCAGCTATATGGATCCTGAAATTGGACAGACATTTGCTACAGATCATTTCTTAAACTGCAAGCTCTGAACTAGCATGGGTATAAATAAAGCAGACCATCCATTTCATAACCACTGAATTTGAGGCGGAGAAATATAAACCAAATTGAGCCTCTCCCTCGTTTATTGTCTGTACCTCTGTCCCCTCTCCCCACCCCCAAACACATCACACGACTAACACAAGGAGCTTACTGCCAAGAAAAACAGCACATTGACGAGTGCATCAGGAACAAACACTAAAAGGCTTTTGAGGCAGTCCATCAATGCAAACAGGGTAGCTTGACTGATTATTTCAGATATCACAATGTCAGCATGAGGAAGGGAGACAAAATATGCCATGCTGCAATAAGCTTTAACAAGGTCACAGCTTCACAAAAGGACCTTCATTCCCACACATTTTTGCTGGCAATAGATTAGTTAGATAAAAGCCCCAAGATTACAGACAGATTCACATTAGTTTACCTTAGCTTCACCAAAAACAATATAGGTATCTGATGCAGGGCTCTTGTAGACATCTGGTTTTGTGATGACAAACAGGATGTTTTTCGATTTTCTTATCGTGACTCTGGTTACCCCAGTAACCTGGCGAAGCCCTAGCTTTGACATTGCCTGCAAGGAAAAGGAGGACTTTCAGGAATATATCTGAATTTAACAAAACTTATCCCAGGTTACAAATCTAGCATGTCGTGATCAGACAATAGTTGCAAATAGAGATCGAGCTTTCTTGCACAAAATGCAGTAGAGGCACGTGTTCCAGTAAACTGGGAACATGCCCAGCTTTACTCTACACAAATTAGACACTGCAACCAAGAAATATTACTCACTTTCCGTGCCTTCTTTTCACTCCTGCTCTGTTTTGCTTTGCTGACTGGTTCTTCATCTATTTCAGCTGCTGCTGCAAGCTTTGAAAGAAAAAAAAAGAGTAATTTAATCACCACCACATACAGTAAGCAACTGGCCACAAAATAAGTCAGCCTCCACAAAGCATACCAGTTTCTTTCTATTAACCACATACCACAACGACACCTCTTATGGCCATGTTTAAATGCACATGCGCTAGTACGGAGCCTTACAACGTGGATCTCAGGTTTGACTTTATCTGTGGAGTTAGCTCTCATTTAAAGCCTCAATAAAATGAAGAGCCAGAATTTCTATCCATGGATGTTAGCAAGTGCTGAAAAGGGAACAGTCGCCAGAATGAGAGTTTTCTGTCCATGCCCCCAGACAAATAGCCCAGCAGAACTGTCAAAGCACATGCAGACTGGAGTTCCCTCCATGGGCACAAGATGGAACTTGTGCCCGAAGCGCTGTAAAATTATGCCCAAATATCTCCCCCCTCCCCAGTCTCATTAGACTATACCTGAACTAAAAATGGACATGAATCAGCAGAAATCATTGGGGCCCAAGGAAATACAAAACCCACACCAGTATATTTATTGAAAGGATGAACAGGCTGGGTCTCTTTTCTCTTGGAGAAGGCTGAGGGGTGACCTAATAGATCTTTAAAATCATGAAGGGTTTTGATAAGAGTAGACACGGAGTGTTTACACTTGTTTAAGAGCAAAACTACAGGCTATCAATACAGGATAGTCACCAAGAAATCAAACAGGAATTCAGAAGAAACTTCTTTACCCAGAGTGGTGAGAATTTGGAACTCGCTGCCACAGGAGTGGTTGCAGCAAATAGTATAGATGCATTTCAGGGGTGGGTTAGATGGGAATGAGGGAGAATGGAATAGAGGGTGATGCTGATAGAATTAGATGGGGAAAGACAGGAGGAGGCTCGAGTGGAGCATAAAGATCGGCATTGACTGGTTATTAATAATCTTTTATTTATATATAGTGTCTTTAACATAGTAAAACATCCCAAGGCGCTTCACAACAATTTTAGAACACGTTAGATATTGACCAGAGGGAAAGAAAAAGCAGGAGAAGGAAGTGTAAAAAGAGGTTAAGGGCTCGGGTCTGAAGTGGCAGCCAAAATGCACATGCAGATATAGACACAGGCGAAAAAACGATTTAAAAAAATTCAAGTGGTTGGGCCGAATGGCCTGTTTTTGTGCTGTATATCCTATGTAATTCAAGTTTCAATTCATTTAACCATCATTCATGCACATCATGTTTAAGAATCTGCGATTGGGGGAAGTTTTTCAAGTTTTTTAAAAAATGGAACTGGTATATAATGTGACTTATACTGGTGTCATAAAAATGCATCAACACAGAAAATACAGAGCCGGCCTCAGCGATGGATTCTCCCCCCCACCTCAAAGCTCAAAAAATTAAGACCAGAAAAATGAGGCCCTGGCTGCGCCTGAAAATCTGGCCACAAGTTGAGACCCCGCCCCCCCACAGGCACAATTGGTTGGTACTCATTTTAGTGTTGGGGGTGTGGTCAGTTTTGTGGGCAGAGATTCAAACGGAGAGTTTGAGGGGCATATGTAAAAGAGCTTGGAGACTTGGGCGTATTGTAATAATGCACGTAGCTTGCGTTCAAAATGCTTCGATTTTCTAAGCCGCGTAATTTGTTAGCGTCCAGATCACGGGTGTGTCTGGCACAAATGCAGAGGGAACTTCAGGCCATATAGTGCCAGCTGGACAAAACCAGCACCCATGGAATCACCCCCTCAGCATATTGTGCCACTTTCAAGAGCGGAAGAGTCAAATAATTTGTTTTAATTCCACTCACAAAAGGAAACTTGGACAATTGGCTCACAACTACCAACCTTTATTTATTCAGCAATATACACAAGGTACTTTTACACAGTAAACATTAGTGCAAAGGTGCAGTATTCAATTTCAGCCCCTCCCCACCAAAGTGATTAAACATTCAAATTCCACTATGTAGCATTTGCTGCTCAATACACATGTAGATCCCCCTTCAGTTTTTGCAAACCCAAGTGGGTTACAGTAGCACATGAAAGGCCATGTGGAGTAAGTGAATTAGATACACTTGCCACAATGGTATTTATTATTCACCTCTCCCCACCCCCAGTATTTAGTGCAGCACTATGAAAAGTATATATTCAGGCCCTCACATGAAGAATGGCCATTTAGGTGAGCTAGTGAGGGGCTGCTGGTAATCCAACCATGAGCCAATTTCTTCAGAAGTGAAGAGAAAAAAAAATCCTGCAATTTTTTTTTGAGCGATAAAAATATTTGAAGAACACCTACACACTAGATTATTGGATCAGGTTTTGAAGTATTTAAATATTACATAGCAAAGTGTGATAAACAGCACAGGTTGGTGAGGGGCATGTTTGTGGAAATGTGCCCACACAAATATTAAAACTGAAGGAAGAACAGTAGACAGGACTGTACACAAAAGACTTTTTGCCTTTTGAAACCAGGTTATATAGCGTTTATATTCACATATTTGCGGACACACCTGAGCTTGTTGTGTCGCTGACTGCGCTGTATCCTGTTCCTCCAGTTCTGGTACCGACTCGTCGCTGTCCGATTCTGTCCCAGACCCTACAAAACGTCACACATTTAATACAGTACTCTGCACATCTTCTAGGTTTGCGGGATTTTAGTGACTTTCAAAGAAAATGTGATACTCGTCTGAAGAAAGTGTGAGGAACACCACTTTATGGTAGTTACCATAACCACGTTTAATAGGCAGTCATGCTAAGGTGGAGAAAAAAAGTGTAAACTTGTGCACTAAAGCTTTAATCCTGTACGACAGTTTTATTTTTAAAGAGATGCAACATTGACATTTTGATCTATTTCTACAAAGCTGTAAGCAATAGACCTCAAACCCCAATGATGCGTGGTAAAAGCACCTTTGTGACATTACAGAAACTTTTTACCTTCAACCTTTCGTAGAAGAAAAAAAAAAGATCTGGATATCAATGCGGTCTACTGGTTAAGCTTTCACACCATGCAATAAAAGCTTTCAAGGTTAGCGTGAACGCTCTTGGTACCAGACAACACGCCAACTTATACCGGTGGTTTCAACGCTCCATATTCGTACCTGCAATGCTCATCCTGTGTGCAGAAAATAAGCAAACAAAATTGCAAGAGAATCTGGGATTTAAAATGTAAGCACACTCTGAAGGACAAAATGCCAGTTCAGAAGTTTGCCACGGTTCAGGTATGAAGTGTACACAACAGTCCTCATTAGAATTTTTAAAATATATAATAAAGAACCAGGGTACTGCAAACATTCACAGGCTGAGGTACGCAGGCCAGTTTTAGCACGTGAGGCAAGATGTTAATACAGATTAGTGTACTACTAACCTATTCAAAACCAGTTCACTCGAGTGTTAAGTCCCCACATGTGAAAAACAGTGAACAAACAAAAGGTGGACTCCACGTTGTCATTAGTACACAAGCTCTAAACACCTTGTGGATACAGTTGAAATTTGTACATTATGTCTATTGGCCTGTTCCAAGAGACAGCAATTCCTCAATAAAGGTAGACTACCAAAGACGATTGATACATTTGATAAATTCAAAGAGGACATGCAATATTTGGTAGTTACACCTCATCTTTCTACCTTCCCCCATATTACAAATGAAATGATTAATGCTCAGTAGCTTTTTCAAGAAATTATTCTGAGCTATATACTTTACATAAAGTACAGATTTCAAACCACACAATTTCCCTCTGCTGAAGGACAGGCTAACTTTAAAGTTGCCCTATTCATTCTGGAGGACACGGCAAGTATATTCCAATAACACACACTCCTCCACAGAGTCCAAGTGCTTCACTTAAAAGTTAGCCTTTCCTAAATGGTGACAAGCCTTTACTTCCCAAGTTTAACGCAGGTGCACAGCTCAACTAGGCAGGACACGACTACATGCACACCTCAACCAAACTAAATACCCTCATCATTCTGCTTCACCACAGGCTCCTTTCCAGCTGGAGCAGTCTTGGGAATTGCCTTCTCAATAACGGGTGGGGCAGGAGCTTCGCAGAGGGGAGTCTCGTCGACAGCAGAAATCAAAGGCGGCATTTCATCATCGTCATCAATTTGGGCAGCTGAAGATGTTTCAGGGGACGGGATAGTGAGTTGAAGAGAGGCAGGTGGAAGAGTGAGAGATGATGGAAATTCAGTGACAGGTGCTCTAGATTCTGAAGATAAAGAAAGGTTGGTGGATGAAGGAGTTTCACGAGGTGAATAGTCAGCAACAGGCAGAGAGGAAGGTAGCTTGGCAGCAGCATGCAGGGGAGGCTGAAGCTGTGCATTAACCGAAGGGTCAAGAGACAGAAGCAAGTCAGTGCACTGACCAAATTGGTCAGATGAAGTTAGCTGAATGACAAGCGGGTGTAGCGTTGAAGCAGGCGGGTCAGGAGACTGAAGCAGTTGAACAGGTGGGACGACAGTCAGTGTCTGCTCAATAGTAGGCACAGGTGGCTTATCAGCAGAGAGCGTGTCAGGATGCACAGAAACATCAACACCAGCTGCAGGGAAAGTGGACAAATGTGGCTCATCTGCAGCGATGGCTGAATTTGTCTCAGTAGTACAAATAGGTACAGCAACCTGTAGCTCCGTTGCCAGAGGGTCATCCGACAAGGCAACCACTGCAACGACTAGAGGACTAGCTGACAATGGCAGGTCAGTGGTATCAACGGGGGCAATTGGAGGGCCGTCTGCTGAAAGCAGCTTATCAGCAGTGCCGGCAATGGGATCGGCAGACACAGGTACAGTAGCTGACACATCAGTCACAGTTTGACTGAAAGATATCCCAGAGGGAGCAACTGTGTCAGTAGGCAAAGACAGAGTGGCAGTATTAGCAGCAGGTATGGGGAGACCATCAACAGCCATAGGATCACATGAAGGCTGCTTGTCCATGGTGAATGGAACTGAAGAGTCAACAGACAAAATCAGTTGATCAACTGCACTGGCAGCAGCAGCAAATGAATGTACATCAGTCGCACAGTCAAATGATGAGGGGCCGTCAGATGCAGCAGCAACCGCTTCAGCTGGTGAATGCGGCCAGTCAGTGGAACCAGCACCATCAGTGGGCAAAGGCAGTTGACCGGTGGCATCAGCACCATCAGCAGCCATAGGTGGCCGATCAGTGGCACCGGCACCATCAACGACATCGGCAGCCATAGGTGGCTGATCGGCAGCATCGGCACCATAAGCAGCAGCATCAGCTGGCAAAGGGGGCTGATCGGCGACATCGGCACCATCAGCGGGCAAAGGTGGCTGATCGGCGACTTCGGCACCATCAGCGGGCAAAGGTGGCTGATCGGCGACATCGGCACCATCAGCGGGCAAAGGTGGCTGATCGGCGACATTGGCACCATCAGCGGGCAAAGGTGGCTGATCGGTGACATCGGCACCATCAGCGAGCAAAGGTGGCTGATCGGCGACATCGGCACCATCAGCGGGCAAAGGTGGCTGATCGGCGACATCGGCACCATCAGCGGGCAAAGGTGGCTGATCGGCGACATCGGCACCATCAGCGGGCAAAGGTGGCTGATCGGCGACATCGGCACCATCAGCGGGCAAAGGTGGCTGATCGGCAACATCGGCACCATCAGCGGGCAAAGGTGGCTGATCGGCGACTTCGGCACCATCAGTGGGCAAAGGTGGCTGATCGGCGACATCGGCACCATCAGCGGGCAAAGGTGGCTGATCGGCGACTTCGGCACCATCAGCGGGCAAAGGTGGCTGATCGGCGACATCGGCACCATCAGCGGGCAAAGGTGGCTGATCGGCGACATCGGCACCATCAGCGGGCAAAGGTGGCTGATCGGCGACATCGGCACCATCAGCGGGCAAAGGTGGCTGATCGGCGACATCGGCACCATCAGCGGGCAAAGGTGGCTGATCGGCGACATCGGCACCATCAGCGGGCAAAGGTGGCTGATCGGCGACATCGGCACCATCAGCGGGCAAAGGTGGCTGATCGGCGACAATAGTACCATCAATGGCATCAGCGGGCAAAGGTGGCTGATCGGTGGCATCGGCACCATCAGCGGGCAAAGGTGGCTGATCGGCGACATCGGCACCATCAGCAGGCAAAGGTGGCTGATCGGCGACATCGGCACCATCAGCGGGCAAAGGTGGCTGATCGGTGACAATAGTACCATCAATGGCATCAGCGGGCAAAGGTGGCTGATCGGTGGCATCGGCACCATCAGCGGGCAAAGGTGGCTGATCGGTGACATCGGCACCATCAGCGGGCAAAGGTGGCTGATCGGTGACAATAGTACCATCAATGGCATCAGCGGGCAAAGGTGGCTGATCGGTGGCATCGACACCATCAGCGGGCAAAGGTGGCTGATTGGTGGTAATAGTACCATCAATGGCATCAGCGGGCAAAGGTGGCTGATCGGTGACATCAGCGGGCAAAGGTGGCTGATCGGTGACATCAGCGGGCAAAGGTGGCTGATCGGTGACATCAGCGGGCAAAGGTGGCTGATCGGTGACATCAGCGGGCAAAGGTGGCTGATCGGTGACATCAGCGGGCAAAGGTGGCTGATCGGTGACATCAGCGGGCAAAGGTGGCTGATCGGTGACATCAGCGGGCAAAGGTGGCTGATCGGTGACATCAGCGGGCAAAGGTGGCTGATCGGTGACATCAGCGGGCAAAGGTGGCTGATCGGTGACATCAGCGGGCAAAGGTGGCTGATCGGTGACATCAGCGGGCAAAGGTGGCTGATCGGTGACATCAGCGGGCAAAGGTGGCTGATCGGTGACATCAGCGGGCAAAGGTGGCTGATCGGTGACATCAGCGGGCAAAGGTGGCTGATCGGTGACATCAGCGGGCAAAGGTGGCTGATCGGTGACATCAGCGGGCAAAGGTGGCTGATCGGTGACATCAGCGGGCAAAGGTGGCTGATCGGTGACATCAGCGGGCAAAGGTGGCTGATCGGTGACATCAGCGGGCAAAGGTGGCTGATCGGTGACATCAGCGGGCAAAGGTGGCTGATCGGTGACATCAGCGGGCAAAGGTGGCTGATCGGTGACATCAGCGGGCAAAGGTGGCTGATCGGTGACATCAGCGGGCAAAGGTGGCTGATCGGTGACATCAGCGGGCAAAGGTGGCTGATCGGTGACATCAGCGGGCAAAGGTGGCTGATCGGTGACATCAGCGGGCAAAGGTGGCTGATCGGTGACATCAGCGGGCAAAGGTGGCTGATCGGTGACATCAGCGGGCAAAGGTGGCTGATCGGTGACATCAGCGGGCAAAGGTGGCTGATCGGTGACATCAGCGGGCAAAGGTGGCTGATCGGTGACATCAGCGGGCAAAGGTGGCTGATCGGTGACATCAGCGGGCAAAGGTGGCTGATCGGTGACATCAGCGGGCAAAGGTGGCTGATCGGTGACATCAGCGGGCAAAGGTGGCTGATCGGTGACATCAGCGGGCAAAGGTGGCTGATCGGTGACATCAGCGGGCAAAGGTGGCTGATCGGTGACATCAGCGGGCAAAGGTGGCTGATCGGTGACATCAGCGGGCAAAGGTGGCTGATCGGTGACATCAGCGGGCAAAGGTGGCTGATCGGTGACATCAGCGGGCAAAGGTGGCTGATCGGTGACATCAGCGGGCAAAGGTGGCTGATCGGTGACATCAGCGGGCAAAGGTGGCTGATCGGTGACATCAGCGGGCAAAGGTGGCTGATCGGTGGACAATGGCGACTGATCAGTGGCACCATCAGCGGTGGACGAAGGCACTACAGCAGCAGTAACACTGTCAAGTAGAGGTGCAGTGACAGTAGTTTCAGCAACGGCATCCAGAGGATCAGTGGACGAAGGCAGTTGAAGGGCAGTGGTGGCAATAATACTGTCACACAGAGAAAGTCCAGAGTCAGCAGATAAAGGCAGCTGATTAACAATAGTGGCATCAAGGGAGTTAGTGGACAAAGGCACGTCAGAAGTAACAACAGGGTCAAATGAAGATGGACCATCAGCAACAGTATTAGCTGGCAACAGCATGGCAGCAATACCGTCCGATGAAGACAGTCCTCCTTGGGTGGCAACTGGACCAGCCAAAGGCTGCCCATCATTGGTGGAGGAAACAAGAGAGTCAGTGAGTGAACACACCCCATCGACAGCAAATGCAGCAGCAGACGGCATTACAGTATGGTCACAGGAAAGTAGACCATCAGGGGCGACATCAGTATCCTGCACAGACCCAGGCAAAACAGCAGTTGTCTCCAGAGCAGTCAAATGCTGATGAGAGTCAGTGGGCAAGGGCAGCTGATCAATGGTGGGGCCATCAACTGCATCAGCGGGTGAAGTGACACCAGTTGCGGCAGTGCAGGCAGGCAAAGGGATAGCATTGGCAACAGCGATGTGGTCAGATGGGGACAGTCTCAAGTCAGAACCCACTTCAGTGCTCAAAGAAACAGTCAGATCAGATGGAGGAAAAGCAGGCTGGGCAGCTACTGAGTCAGTGGGCAAAGTCAATTGATCAGCAGCAGCAACTGGGCCAGCAGACAAATGCGCAACAGAAATAGCGACCAGGTCAGATGACGGCAGATCAGCTTCAGTACGGTCAACAGGTAAAGGTGGCTGATCAGTGGTAACGCCAGCAGTAGGTGAAGGCGGCACCTCAGCAGAAATAGGGATAGGAGAAGATAGAGAGAGCTCTAAAAGAGGTTGGACAAGAGATAGCACAGAAGGAGACAGTAGAGATGGAGAAGAATTGTTGATGATGGCTTGGGGGGATGGAAGCTGAAGATCAGGGCCATGCAAATCAGTAGCAGCCGAAAGCTCCATCTTATTGGCACTGCTGGATTCATATTCAGCCTGTATGTACTCACTGGCTGAAGAAACTGATTCATGCTCAGAACAGGTTTCAATAGTAGCTGTTGAAGATAACCAAAAAAACATCAATAGGAGCATAAAGAGAATCAGTGTTGTCATTAGGATCTCAGTAAAGTATGGTGGTGAAATTGCCATAAAATGAACTTACCCCAACTACAAAAAAAATGCTCATTGTTACATTGAGTCTACAGCACACAGACCATTTGGTCCAACTGGTCTATGCCAGCGTTTGTGCTCGACACAAGTATTAGCATATCCGCTCTCCTTCAGGCACTTGGAGCTTACTCGGATTTGCCTCAACTACTCCCCGTGGCAGCGAGTTCCACATTTTCACCACTCTTTGGGTGAACTTTCTTCTGAATTCCCTATTGGATTTATTAGTGACTATCTTGTATTTACAGCCTCTTGTTTTGGTCTACCCTACCAGTGGAAACATTTTCTGCACATCGACCCTATCAAACCCCTTCAGAATTTTCAAGACCTCAATCAGGTCACCCCATAGCCTTCTCTTTTCTAGTGAAGAGCCCCAGCCTGATAGTTACAACTTCAGTTCTGGGATCATCCTTGTGAATCTCTTGCCTCTTATCCAATGACTATATCCTTTTTATAATATGAAGACCAGATCTGTGCAGTAAGGTCCAACCAAGGCTCTGTACAAGTTTAACAAAACTTCTCGGCTTTTCAATTCCATTCCCAAGAAACAAACCCATGCTTGGTTTGCTTTTTTAAAAAATGGCCTTATTAACCCACGTTGCTACTTTGTGATTTGTAGATTTTTACTCCTAGATCCCTTTGCTCCTCTACCCCATTTAGACTCTTGGGTTATCCAATGTGACCTCATTTTTCTTCTTACCAAAATGCAACATCTCACACTTACCAATATTGAAATTAATTTGCCAATTAAACACCATTCTGCAAGTTTATTAATGTCGTCTTGTATTCTAACAGCAACCCCCCCCCCCCCCCCGCAAACTTGGTGCGGTCTGCAAATTTGGAAATTGTACCTGTGCAATTAGATTTTACCCCCCCCCCCCAAAAAAAACACATGGCCGAGTTATCAAATGTTTTGACTTGATAACATTGTCAAGACTGCAAGGCCAGTATAAGCAATAGGAAAAAGTGGAAGATAGCCCAATAGAATATCTTGCTCGAATGAATCCAAGTTATTTTTGCCAAACATCCAAGTGCTCCACTTGTCTCGTGACTACAGGTCAGTCACTGGTGGCGATAGTAATAATTTGATGTGACCAATTAAGGACATCACTAAAGTGTATTGATTTAAGGGGAGAAAAATCTTGGGGCATTGGTTCCAATATGCTAAATTAGCCTATTGACAACACTGAGTATTTAAAAAAATAAGAACAGAAAGTTACAGAATTTGGAAAGACAAGAGGTAGAAAATAGGAAAACATTCTACACCCCCGCCCTGCCCCCCACCCCCCAAAACCAAGTGGCAAATTAACATTATGTTGGTCAGACAAACATTACACCAAATGACCAGCATGGCATTAAACACCCGAAGTGCACGGAGACATTGTGAATTTCAAAATACTCATTTAATAGGACCTGTATGGAAGAAACAAATAGTGCGGCTGTCAATATGCAATCATGACTTTAGAAGCACTAAAGTCAGATGCACAAGACGTTTCTATGTCATCTTTAGTAATGGAATACAGATTTTAATGCACACAAACTAAGTAGGGATAAAAATGTTAGAACCAAGCTGTTCCAATGGTAAATACAGCACATGGTATTACTGGAGCATACATACCAGGAACATTGCTGGTTTTGCCCTTGAATTGTGATCTCAGCCATGCCTGTGTTGAGGCATAAGGTTGGGCAAAGGGGAAATGAAAGCGTTGGGTCGCTCTCCTGATTGTTGCCTGCTGACCCCAGCAGGAAAGCATATACATATGGATATCCAAGGACAACTGGATCAGGCATGGCTTCAATGACCTTCTAATCAGATAGTGAAGAGAATTATATAGGCTCATGACAAAGCCACTTGAACAAGGTCCTAAAGGACCAGGGGAGAATTTTTTTTTTTTTTTTTTTTAAATATAAAGAACCTTGACTATATATAATAATTGAACAGAACAGTTTTGCCTTGAAGGAATTTGAATTTAGATTATTTTTAAGTTACTTAGTGCTGATAAAATGGAACACTTCCAATTTCAGCACCCATAGATGGCATCAATTATTCCCATCAGGTAGCAAACACATTAAATGCAGAGTAAAGCTCCCCCAACTTTGCCAAAATGATAGATCTCCAAACCCAAACTTCAGAAAAAGCACTCCTACTGCACTGGTATGAGTTTCAGTTCCCATACTAGGCAGAGTAAGATCACTAATCCACTTTGGGAGGTTTTATACCACATCCTGCACAGACTGTGAATCGACTGGTCAAGCCCACTTCACCTTAGCGGTCACAGGAAACCATAATCCCACCAGTCTGGGTTGGATCCAGAGGTGAAAAGACAGTGTGTAAACCACCCACTATAAAATGGAATGGTGATAGCAGTTGAGAATACACAAGTGCATAAGAACAAACAAGAAGTGGTTAGCAGAACTGCAAGTCTCAGATCACTGTTAGTGTAAGATGTCATCCATGGTCAGTCTACCTGCAGTTTGAACAGACTTCTCAGGAGAAACGGGGGATACAGGTGCTTGGACTGCATCAGGCACAGCAGGAGCTTCTGAGGCAGGAGCACCAGCCCCAGCTAGAAAGTTGAGTGATAACATGAGTTACAGACAAACCTTAAAGCAAACCTATAGTCTAGATTAAACCCAGATACTTTTATACACACATACATATATATAGCTAACAATTGAGATTTATACTAGTAAACCACCACCTCAAAAGAATTAAACGGAGTTAACTACATGTTTGCAAACTCAATTTCTGTTGGGTTTTACAAGATCCTTGATCATTTCTAACATTTGAAAGGGTTTACCAATCTGTACCTATAAATCCAAATTTATGTAACAGCACTTTGTAGAGTACTGAAAATACAAATAGGTCACTAGTAGTAGATAATGGACTTCTAGGCTATTAGCAGTTCATATTTTAGTTTAGACCAGGGGTTTTCAAGGCTCTTCCTGTGCGAATATCAATACTCCGAGGGATCTCATCCCAACTTCAAAAAGGCAGGGTCAGCCAGCCAAATTTCAGAAAACATTAGTGTACAGCAACAGAAAGTGTACTACAAGCAAAATATAGAAATCTAATGACTGGGTGACCAAGTGTCCAAGGAACAGCTTGAAACACCATGATCTAAACTATCAAACCGAATGGTTAAGTGGAGAGTACTATTGTAGAACTGACAGCACAGAAACAGGCCATTGAGCTCAACTGGTCCATGCCCCACATGACCATGGTCAAGGACCAGCCGCCTCCCACCCAGTTTAATCTAATGCCATCAGTATGTCCTTCTATTCCTTTCTCCCCCGTATTTATCTAGATTATCCCTGAATGCATTTATGCTATTCACCTCAACTATTCCATTTGGTAGCAAGTTCCACATTCTCACCATTCTGGGTAAATAAGTTTCTCCTGAATTCCATAGTGGATTTATTAGTGGCCATCTTATATTTATGACCGAGTTCAGGAGTGGAAATATCTTTTCTACATCTACCCCATCAAATCCTTCGGAATTTTAGAGCCCTTAATGTTTTCAACTGTTAAAAACAAATTAAAATGTCGTCTTTCCTATTATAACCTCAGTTCTGGCATCACATGTAAATCTTTTTTACACCTTCTCCAGTGCCTCCAATATCCCAGGGTACAACGTCAGAAATCCTCGAGACAGAGTCAGTTCAGTTTTTTTAGGGTTTCCTAGATTTCAGACAAGAGTCAAGTCTGAAATCCGGAATTCTTGACCAAATCCGCACCAGGTTTTGAACGGAGAGGTCCAAAATCCGGCACGGATTTGGTAGATTCCGGATTTCAGACGTGATTTTCTTGTCTGAAAACCGGAATCCTCGACCGAATCAGTGCCAGGCTTTGCCTCAAAAACATCCAGTTTTCGGACAATAATTCCAGATGACTATCAGCTATGCGCAAAATGTCTGTTTTTTGGACAATTTCAGTTTTTGGAGTTCCGGATTCGGGACGTTACACCTGTACTTTGCAATGACAAACTATTGCAGCTCTTTGGGGTGGTGGTTTGGGGGAAGGAGAGAAAGTCAGAAAAAAATCAATGGCATGAATGCTCCAGTGTCTACTCATTCTACTTTCTCTCCAACCTTCCTCCCCAAAAAGGGATGCATCAACAGAAGAGATATTTCTACTTCAACTAAGAGTTTCAAATATATTCATACGGTATTCAAAGACTGACAGGATCCTCAGTCCCATTAACTTTAAAACAGATATACACACACAACCAACACAAAACAAATTCTAAATAAAACACATGATGCACAGCAAACAGAACAAAATGCAAGGAGTAGATTATTGGTAGACCAGTTAATCATTTGGCTCAAAAAGCTTTTTAAGAGCCTAATCAGTGTCACAAGTTACAACTCATGGCATTAGCAGCAATTCAACAAGACACCGTCTACCAAACTGGAGACCCGAAGGATAAGCCTGCAAATGTCAAAAGTTGTTAGAACATTGGCAATACATTACAGTATACAGGTGGAAAAACTTCCTGTAACAATTGAAATAAGAGTTAATGACTGGTTAACAAGATCATTTACAGACACGTTTAGATAAACAAGAGGTGAGCGCGCCCATTTTCTAAAAAGGCATCTAGTCTCGAAGTGAGAAAGGTTCCTCATTCAGTTTAGGTCTGATCCAGACTCACTGCACACCCATTTTTGAAAGAAAGAATCAGGTTAAATCACAGAAGCATGATTGGGGGCAAAAACAATTTGAATCCACAGATGGAACAGGCTACCATTCATGAATAGGGCTGCATTATATAAATCTTGGAAGGATAAATATAAAAGCCGACAGGTACAATGTTTCACCCTTTAGATAGGAACCAGTGACAAGATTGCCTCTGGTTAGCTATACATTTTCAAACACTTGTCCCAAAACACAAGCCATTCAGGAGCCTAGTTCCCAATGGAGCCTTTCCTTCCATCCCCAAGCAGAGAACCTCGAACTCTTCTTTCTCCCGCTCCCATTAATGGTGCGATCTTTATTCTAAAATCCTCGGACCTTAAAGACAACAGAATAAAATACTTTCTAGATTAGCATGGAGTTGGCAACCTTTCAAAAAGCCAAGATCTTGTCCCAGTTTTGTTCTTCAAACGCAACTTGAGTTTATAATTCAGCTAGCCAAGTAAGTTACCTCATCGATGATCAGTCTCAAACTACCACTTCGCTCGTCACCCAAACCAGTGTAATCGACCAATCTGCATACAGGCAATTTACAAAGCACCATCCTTAGCCAACAAAGCCACCACACAATCTGCTCCAAATATTTAAATCATGTTCAAGTTTCTCCATTAACAAACTAAAATATTTCAGCCCTGCAGAGGAAGAGCCATCACAACAGCAAAGCACCCCAACTCACTAGGCAAATTAAAATCCGTGTCAACCACCAATTGCAGCGATTCACTTGTTGTTACCTCCCCTAAAAATCAACATAACTACATTATACCCTAGTACATTTATACAACAGCTAGCACTTCTAATACTGAAAGCATCAAGTCACACGAGGGCATTGTTTTTCTTACAGTACCATACAACTGGAGAGTCAGCAAAATGTAAACACTCAGTTCAGTCCAATTAGCAGAGATTGCTGAATAACCTTTCCTCAGACTACGCATTTCATCTGACCGTTCAGTTTTACCCAACACAACAAATATCATGAACGAAGACCTACAAACCTTAATTAAATCTAGGTAAGACTTTAAGGTACAGCATGTTAATGCATTAATGAGCCCGAAATTCTATCTTGGTTTGGCGAGAAAGCAGGAATGGGTACTGAAGTTGCATGTTCAGCCATGAACTCATTGAATGGCAGTGCAGGCTCGAAGGGCCTACTCCTGCACCTATTTTCTATGTTTCTCCCTCTCCAACTCCACCCCCCAAATGAAACAGCAAAGGCCATATACATAGTTTGGGAACCATTCTCCCACTGAAGGAAGATCCAAATAACAACATTTCAACCACAAACTACAGCTTGAGAAAAGCATTGCGTGAAATGTTCATGTGCCTGCAGTTATGTGGAGTAATTTCTTACACTCCGCTTTCTCTGGCACTTTTCCCCCTCTGCTCTCCCGAAGGGGCTGACTGCTTGCTGCGCTCCGGCTCCAGACATCCTCAATTCCAACTCAGTCACAAAACTAGGTCTACATCCCAGTGCAGCACCGAGGGAATGCGCCAGAGAAACTGCCCTTCACACAAGACACTAAAACAAGGCCCCGTGTGTGTACTTGGGGTTCAGGTAGATGTCATGGAACTATGCCAAAGTTCCCCCTTGAGCACCAGCAAAAGTGTAACCAGTCATACTGATGATTGCTTCAACTTCATCACCGACAATTGCTTTGCGCAAACTGGCTGCTGCATTTGTCAAAATTCTAATGGGTTTGACTTCAAAATAATTCAGCGTGTAGCGCTTTGGGAATCACAAAAGGCGGTGCTATTAATGAAAGTTGTTTTTTTTTTCCTCGTCATATAGCTTGATTTGCAGAAACTGGCTGCCACATTTGCCCACTGAACAGCGACTGGACTTCAAAGTAGTCTTTTGCACGCAAAGCACTTTTCGACAGCCCAAGAGATGAGGCATTATATAAAAACTCAAGTTCTTTGTCTTTGCAAATTTTGAGGAAAATTGCTCGCCGCACTTGCCTACATCAGCAGTACTTCAAAGTAGTTCATTGTACGAGTAGCGCTTTGGAACATCCGGAACGATATGGATATACCTTCATGCAAGTAAAACTCACGTACACACTATTTTATTTTGCGCAAATTGGCTGCCACATTTGCCCGAATAACAGTGATGGTACTTCGAAGTAGTTCTTGCCATGTGTGGGGCTTTGCGACATCCCGAGATACAAGGCGCTGTATTAATGCAAGTTCACCATTTATTTTGCGCAAATTAGCTGCCGCATTTTCCTACATCAACCAGGTGACTGCACTTCCATGTAGTTCATTGTACATGTACTGCTTTGGGATGTCCTGACACGAGAATGTGCTTTATAAATGCATGTTCTTCTCTTTCCTGTAGTTATATAGTTTATTGAGTCAGTGATACTTAGCTGTAATAAAGATTATGGACAGTTATTAATGGCATGCATCATAGGAGGCTATAGTATGTGCGTAAAGGAAATTGCAATGGCTTTCACGCACATTGCAAGCTTGCCTGCACGGCACTTGACGGAACTCAACACACCCCTTTACTGCTGCTGTATTTTCTGCATAAAATACAGCAAATGGACTCGTTAAAATGATTGCACAGCAGTATTTTTTGATATGAATTTTAGACAGCAGCTGCAAATTTTTTTTTTTTAAAGTTAGAACCTAGAAATAAAATCTGACTGGCGATGATTATGGGGAGAAAGTGACCGTTTTAATGCTACGTGTCCAACGCACCTGAAGGCTCCTGAGCAGCCCGAGACACTGCGTTCTCAGTGGCGGCCTCAATCTGGGAAGCTTCACTTGCCACCTCAGTAACAGCCGATTGTGTTGCGTCAGTAGCTGGAGTCACTTCGCTCGGAGCAATGCTTTCGCCCCCAGACGCAGGAGAGGGGCTGACATCACTGTGATCTTCTGCTGGAAAGGATTTGTACAGTACTACAAGCAGCCAATAAAAGCCTAAAACTGCCCAGGTGTGCAAGTCATCCTACCTTAGGGTTTGAATGCCCTATATGAACCCCAAAGGGAAAAAAAAAATCAGCCCTGACACCAGATCACCACATGCATTAATAATGTGCTCCAGTTACAAGATGAAGGACAGTAAAATGACCAGCTTCCCACTGGGTGCTCAGTAAATACTTATCCAAGAGTCCAGTTGCCCCTCGAGTGGATGTACAAAGTGTGGAAAAAGCCAAGAGAAAAGCAGATTCCAAGTAGCCTTGCATCAATACCATCAGTATAGATAGTGAAAGAAAAGGAGAAGTTTACACTTGTACTTTTTCTTTTGCTGTGGATTATGCTAATTTCACAGCTTTTAGTGTGCTGCATAAGCTCCAACTTGTGCCAGTCCAAAGCCACTGATTTGAATTAGTATCAATCCATTCCAGAATGCGCAATTAACAACTTGACAGCCCTGAAGACTGACTCATTCAGATTGTGGGAAAAGTTGCACATTTCCAAGTGACCACTCCATATTTTATACTGAACACATTTATTATATATAACCATATCCACCAGCATTTTAACTTTACCCTCAAAGAATCATTTAAAAACAAGCAACTCATTTAAATCACTATGAAATTCAAGTGATCCATGTAAAAAACCCAAATCTTTCATAACTATTGTGGCGAACCAGTTTGCTGCAGCTACGCATGCTGCATCAGAATTTGATTTGTTTTAAATCAAGTACAAGTATAAATGGTCAACCCAACCACTTCAACCCCAGGCAATTCCTCTTTTATAACTAATGCAACCCTGTCCAATACCCATTTACATTTCAGTGCAAGAGAATTTCAGAGCAGCATAAAGACTGCCTACTGCTCACAACTTCCCCAACTGAATCCCAACAATGAAGTATGCACCAACAGTGTCCAAGGCTTGAACAGAATTCACCGGTTGCCATTTTGTAACAGTTTGGTGTGGAGCTGCATCTCAGTGATCATCAATGTTAATGCAAGAACTATTAACAGCAAGCAATGCATAAAACTGCACACATTTACACAAGAAATGTTCCTCAATTTTAGTATTGCTGCAACAGTGCCCACCACAATATCCATGCAGTGGTATTATAGCTCAGAGATCTTTGTGGAAAAACAAAGAATCAGAAAAGCCAGCAACACAAATGCATGGCTATTTTTAATCATGGTGATAAATCTTTCTGCAAAGGAACTTGCTTAGTCGGAAAAAAGCTATACTTTATAAACTAAAATTTAAGTTACAAGAAATTTGCTCCTTTAAAAGAAGCACCACTTGAAAATGTTCATGTGAAGATTAGTTTACACCAAGTGCACTAACATTAACATCCTATTTTTTTGATTAAAGGGCTACTAGCAAGTCAGCTAACTGTATAAACCAAACATTTTGCCAATTTAAAGTCCCACTCTCCCAAGTTGCTAGCTCCCAATTGGTTTTGCCTATTCAATTTCCCACATATTGAGAAGGCAGGTAACTCTGCAAAGTATTAATAGACTGCCTCTGCCATTCAATTCCACTGCAGTGCAAACGGGAACTCTGAACTCCTTCACAGCAAACGAGACAAAAGGTGGGCAGAGGAAGTAAGTGTTACAAGGACACCCTCAAAGCCTCCCTGATAAAGTGCAACATCCTCACTGACACCTGGAGGTCCCTGGCCAAAGACCACCTTAAGTGGAGGAAGTGCATAAGAAATAAGAGTAGGCCTTACGGCCCCTCGAGCCTGCTCCGCCATTCAATACGAGCATGGCTGATCTGATCATGGACTCGGGTCCACTTCCCTGCCCGCTCCCCATAACCCCTTATCGTTTAAGAAACTGTCTATTTGTCTTAAATTTATTCAATGTCCCAGCTTCCACAGCTCTCTGAGGCAGCAAATTCCACAGATTCACAACCCTCGGAGGAAATTTCTCCATCTCCGTTTTAAATGGGCAGCCCCTTATTCTAAGATTATGCCCTCTAATTCTAATCTCCCCCATCAGTGGAAACATCCTCTCTGCATCCACCTTGTCAAGCCCCCTCATAATCTTGTTTCGATAAGATCACACCTCATTCTTCTGAATTCCAATGAGGGGAGGCCCAACCCACTCAACCTTGCCTCATAAGTCAACCCCCTCATCTCCGGAATCAACCTCTGTACGGCCTCCAAAGTATATCCTTTCGTAAATATGGAAACCAGAACTGCACGCAGTATTCCAGGTGTGGCTTCACCAATACCCTGTAAAGCTGTAGCAAGACTTCCCTGCTTTTATATTCCACCCCCTTTGCAATAGGGGAGGGCGCTGAGCACCGAGTCTCATCGCCAAGTGCAGGCAGCAGAAAGAGCGTGCGGCAAACCTGTCCCACCCACCCTTTCCCTCAACGACAATCTGTCCCGCCTGTGACAGGGGTTCTCGAATTGGACTGTTCAGCTACCCAAGGACTCATTTTTAGACTGGAAGCAAGTCGTCCTCAATTCCGAGGGACTACCTATGATGATGATGATGATGATGATGATGGAGTGCAAATGGCTACTTCACTCGTCTCCTCCCTCAGGAAGTGGCCCATCAGGCCACCAGTCACAATACACACCCTGGCAAGAGTCACAAAAAAAAACTACAGGCACCTTGGAACCTTCTATTAGTCAGCACACCACTTGCTCATTTGATTGGAGCAGAAAACCTACCTTCCACTTGCCAATCTTTGCATTTTCCACAAAGATGCTGCTATGTAAACAAGGCTCAGACTTTGAGGTATAATACCAATCTTGCTGGACACTTGAAACACTCTGTGGGTGTGCAGGGACAGAAGAGGAAGGAGAATACAAATAGGATCTGGGAAATGGACCAGATATGAACAATCACAGACATCAAAACCTTAAACGTACTTAACCCAGAGGTGACCAAATTATCTGGGTACTTGGAAGCCAGAACGCTAGTCAATAGGCAGAAAAGTGACAATATTTAGGTATGCCCTAAAGTTGACCCATGATGAATAGATCAAGCCTTGATCACTGTTTATAGGGATCCAAATGAAAGTGCCAAAAATAAATTGGTTTAGCACAGTGCAAATAAAACCTAGAAACAGGTAACAAGGATCCACGTTGTACAGTTGACATGTATACAAACCTGTTTCAGCTTGGGGCTGCTGCATTTCTTGCTCTGTGGCAGGAACAGTTTCTGTGGCTTCACCAGGCATTTCTAGACAGGAAAATATCAGTTAGCAGAAACTCACTTGCCATAATTAAGAGCACCCATGTAAAGGATTAAGTAGCCTCACTGTTGCCTAGGAATTTCTGGCTAAGCAGAAGATGCAGCCTTTACAACAAACTTACCTTGGAAAAAGTTTTTGAAAGTACAATCTTTATATAGCAGCTGTCAGACATTGGCATTATTCAAAATGTACAGAAATAGCAGAAAGACTTTGCTGCAAAACTAGATTCACAATTTCAGAAGATGGTCAACATTTCTTAAGTTACACCCATTGTGAAATATTACAGCAAAAGCAAGCCAAATTTAAACTAGTGGATGAATCATGCAAGACAAAGCCTAAATTTGGTATCTCAGCCAAAAGCTGAACAGACAAGGAGCTGAGAAATCATAACCATGTGAATCAAATGGAGAGAAGACATATAACGTGGTTATGAGGACAGAACCAGAAAAGAAGCATCCCAAAACATAGCAAAAGATGTTGGAAATAGGAAATAAAAAACAGAAAATGATAGAAAACTCTCAGCCGGTCAGGCAACATGAGTTAATGTTTCCAGCCTGACCTGCTGAGTGCTTTCCAGCATTTTCTATTTTTTAATGCCAAAAACATAATTCAGTCTGCTGCTCCTACCAGCTCAAAACATTGAGCACCTTATGCTTGGGACTGGCAGAAGGAAAATCGTTGAGGGGAAAGTGGCACTGCAAGTGTGCAGTATACAGCAAGCAATCAGAGCAGCAACAATTCTCCCTTTTACTTGGAGCTGCAGGAACTTTCATTGATTATTGGATTACATTAAAAAGTTACAAACACTTCATACAACTTTTAAGTTTAACAGGGACTGCTCTTACTCATGTGAGTACAGACAGGTAAAAGAACGAAACAAGGGCATCTCATCACCATATGCTTCAATCACATTGGCCAAAGGGAATATTTTAGCCATATTCCTTTACTGGAGTTCAACAGCTACGTATTTTTTTTTAAATAGAGTACTTTCTTCAACCAGGTTCTTGATCTTTGCCAAGAGCACATAATATTGAAATTTATGGTGGGGAACATTCCGAATGGTCAGTACTTAATTGCGACGATAAGTTGCAGCGATAAAGAGGTAACTGAAAAATCCAGGTGTTGTTGTTTACCTGTAGAGGAACTATTCCGCAACACAAAATACTCGGAAGTCAGAATGGCACTTAACACAAAAAGATAAACATAAATACGTGAAAAGTTTCATTATAAACTCACAAATTGCCTAAAGGAACGTCACGTTTCAAGACCAAGGACAAAAAAATTACGTGATCCACCAAAAAAAAAGTTTGAAGATTATTTGGACGGAGATAAACGCCCCCCCCCGTTACAAACCAGGGGTATGGTCGAAGCAACTTTTCGTGGCCTATCTCAGCACGTTCAAAAAAATTGAAAGCATTTGAAAACCAATAGCCTGCTAAATATATCCACAGCCTCAAAAACACATTCGGACAAAAATGAACTCCGACTCGTGGGTTGCTCTTCCCCCACCCCACCATTTAACTTGCGCCTGTGTGATACCACGAGATTGCTGCTGCTGCCGCCCCCTCCCTCCGACCCCCACACATTCCTCGTTAAATCACCGCACCATTTTGTTTACACACTTTTACGAGTAAATTTTCACGATAGCTGAAGTATAAAGTGTCCCTTCTCTCACAGCGCGAAGTTTGTGCCCATTGCCAACGGTTTAATCAACGGATGGAAGTGGATTTTTCACAGACACTTACTGCCTCAGTTCGTCAAATCCAAGATGGCTGGAGAAAGAGGCAGGAGTTCTTTCACACAGATATTAAAAAGGTCGCGCTTGCGCTTCCGGGTCACCCACTACCCGCTAAGCCCCGCCCCTGTTGCTTGCTGATTGGTTCACATTCCCGCGAGCGACCATTTCCGGTTGGCTTGTTGCTGTCCCTCCAGATCAGGATCTCCATGCTCGGTGTCAGAGTTATGTCAATCTATATTATTGATATCTGCCAGTGCTCCTCGCAGTACAGCATGTCAAATAAACTGCACTGTGTCACAGTAATCCCTTTTTTGGCCAGACAAGTATCTGATCAGCATCCTCAAGAATTTTCAAACCAAGTTCTTGAGAAATGTAAGAAAAACTTGCATTTATATAGCACCTTTCACAACCTCAGGACGTCTCAAAGCGCTTTACAGAAAATGAATTACTTTTAAAGTGTGGTCACTGTTGTAATGTGGGAAACGCAGCAGCCAATTTGCGCACAGCAAGCTCCCACAAACAGCAATGTGATAATGACCAGATCATTGTTTCAGTGATGTTAGTTGAGGGATAAATATTGGCCAGGACACCAAGCACTGCTCGCTGCACTTTACACGGGTAGATTTTCTTTTTGCTGAGTGATAGAATGCACTCGTCCCAAAGGGTCATACCCCATTTAAACAAGTCTAAGGAGCTGAGGTACAGTCTGACAGAGTCTAGGCTTAGGGACCGCCCCAGCTCGAGTACTGCTGGAATTTTAGTTAAAAGCTGTCCAGCTTACCAGTACAGAGCACTGGTACACTGCTCACTGCTTGTTCAGCCAGAATCACCCTGGTGGGGTGTTGATGCACAGGGATAGAGTTATCTGGAGCCAAGTGGGAAGCATCCAACTCATATTGATCTATCTCTCCAGGCTAACACACACCGAGTTGATGGCTCTCCAGCAGCAGATGATGTCTGTCTCGGTGTGTGTCCCTGGGAACAGCCCGTAGAGCACAGAGTCCTGTGTTACGGAACTGCTTGGAATGAACCTCGACAGCAACCACTGCATCTCCATCCAGACCTGCCTTGCAAAGGGGCAGTCCCAAAGGAGATGGATGACTGTCTCGTCCGCACTACAGCCAACTCGGGGGCAGAGTGCCATGTCTCTGAAACCCCGGCTGTGCATGAAGGATCTGACGGGTAGGGCCCTCCTCACCGCCAACCAAGCTACGTCTTGGTGCTTGTGTGACAGCTCTGGCGATGAGACGTTCTGCCAGACGAGTTCGACAGTCTGCTCGGGAAACCACCCGACAGGGTCCACCCTCTCCTTTCGTAGGGCGTCCAGGACCTTACGTGTCGACCACTGCTTTATGGCCTTGTGGTCAAAGGGTTTTTTTCTGAAAAACTTTTCCACGAAGGACAGGTGGACAGGCGTGGTCCAACTGGTGGGGGCGTTTCACGGCAGCGTGGCCAGACCCATCCTTCGCAACACCGGGGACAGGTAGAACCTCAGCACGTAGTGACACTTGGTGTTTGCGTACTGGGGGTCTGTGCACAGCTTGATGCAGCCGCACACAAAGGTGGCCCTCAGGATGAGGGCCACGTTCGGAACATCCTTTCCTCCACTGTCCAGAGATTTATACATTGTGTCTCTGCGGACACGTTCCATTTTGGACCTCCAGACAAAGTGGAAGACGGCTCGGGTGACTGCCGCAGCACAGGAGCATGAGATGGGCCAGACCTGCTCCACGTACAACAACACCGAGAACGCCTCACTCCTGATGACCAGGTTCTTTACTGCCATGGAGAGTGAGCGCAGATTCCACCATCCCAGTTTTTGTTTCACTTTGACGGTACGCTCTTCCCAGTTTTTGGCGCACGCCCCGTCCGCTCCAAACCATATTCCCAACACCTTCAGGTAATCTCCCTTATTGCTCAAAAATTTGTCTTATCTCCGCCTTAAATATATTCAATGACCCAGCCTCCACATCTCTCTGGGGCAGAGAATTCCGCAGATTTACAACCCTCTGAGAAGAAATTCCTCCTCATCTCAGTTTTAAATGGGCGACCCCTTATTCTGAGACTATGTCCCCTAGTTTTAGTTTCCCCTATGAATGGAAATATCCTCTCTGCATCCACCTTGTCGAGCCTCCTCATTATCTTATACGTTTTGATAAGATCACCTCTCATTCTTCTGAACTCCAATGTGTACAGGCCCAACCTACTCAACCTACCTTCATAAATCAACCCCCTCATTTCCAGAATCAACCTAGTGAACCTTCTCTGAACAGCCTCCAATGCAAGTATATCTTTCCTTAAATACGGAGACAAAACTGTACGCAGTACTCCAGGTGTGGCCTCACCAATACCCTGTACAGTTGTAGCAGGACTTCTCTGCTTTTATACTCTATCCCCCTTGTAATAAAGGCCAACATTCCATTTGCCTTCCTGATTACTTGCTGTACCTACATACTAACTTTTTGTGTTTCATGCACAAGGACCCCCTAGGTCCCTCTGTACTGTAGCACTTTGCAATTTTTCTCCATTTAAATTACAATTTGCTTTTCTATTTTTTCTGCCAAAGTGGATAACCTCACATTTTCCCACATTATACTCCATCTGCCAAATTTTTGCCCGTTCACTTAGCCTGTCTATATCCCTTTGCAGATTTCTTGTGTCCACACAATTTGCTTTCCCACCCATCTTTGTATCATCAGCAAACTTGGCTACATTACACTCGGTCCCTTCATCCAAGTCATTAATATGGATTGTAAATAGTTGAGGCCCCAGCACCGATCCCTGCAACACTCCACTAGTCACTGTTTGCCAACTGGAAAATGACCCATTTATCCCAACTCTGTTTTCTGTTAGTTAACCAATCCTCTATCCATGCTAATATATTATCCCCAACCCCGTGAACTTTTATCTTGTGCAGTAACCTTTTATGTGACACCATATCGAATGCCTTCTGGAAATTCAAATACACTGGTTCCCCCTTATCCACCCTGCTTGTTACATCCTCAAAGAACTCTAGCAAATTTGTCAAACATGATTTCCCTTTCATAACACCATGCTGACTCTGCTTGATTGAATTATACTTTTCCAAATGTCCCGCTACTGCTTCCTTAAGAATGGACTCCAGCATTTTCCCAACTACAGATGTTAGGCTAACTGGTCTACAGTTTCCTGCTTTTTGTCTGCCTCCTTTTTTAAATAGGGCCGTTACATTTATAGTTTTCCAATCCGCTGGGACTGCCCCAGAATCCAGGGAATTTTGGTAGATGACAACCAATGCATCCACTATCTCTGCAGCCATTTTTTTTAAGACCCCAGGATGTAAGCCATCGGGTCCAGGGGACTTGTCCGCCTTTAGTCCCATTATTTTACTGAGTACTACTTCATTAGTGATAATGATTGTATTAAGTTCCTCCCTCCCGATAGTCCCTTGATTATCCCCTATTGGGATGTTTTTAGTGTCTTCTACTGTGAAGACTGATATCAAATATTTGTTCAATGTCTCTGCCATTTCCCTGTTCTCCATTATTAATTCCCCAGTCTCATCCTCTAGGGGACCAACATTTACTTTAGCCACTCTTTTCCTTTTTATGTACCTGTAGAAACTCTTGTTATCTGTTTTTGCACACGTTAAGCTTTTATATCTTTTTCTCTCCTGCCCTGAAGATGGTCACTCACACTGGGATACACTGACAGGTGCTGGCCATCCATCCTCATGTCGTCCCCTGCCCCAAGTCATCCTGTGTGGGCCTCGATAGTGAGTGTTGTCAGTTTGTCTGACTGTTTGGGGAAGGACAATTAATGCCAGTTTTATGCTGTGGGCTCACATTCCCCAGATACTGGGTTGAAAGTGCCCAAACTATTTTCACATATTCCAGCAGAGAAAGGAGACATTCACATCACCAGTCTGGGATTTAACACCAGCGTCTAGAAGTGAAAGGACAATCTGTCACCCATTCCTCCAAGGAAAATCTAGAATGAGTCAGTATGAAATCACATTGGTGTACTGGGAAATATATTTTAACATGTTTATGGTTAAATTATATGCAGCTGCATTTGCAACAGGCCGACATGGCCACTATTGTGCAGATATGTTTGTCATTCTCATTCTCCACCAAAATGCAACATGAAGTAGAGTGACATATCTGTGTGAATTCCAAAAATGTCAGATTATGGATGGAAAACATGCTAATAACAGGAGTCAACTTTATTAAAAGACTATTGTAGAATTTTTGGATTGCAAGAAAATAAATTAGACCAGGGTGGGGATGGGACTCCTTCCCCGTCTGGTGGTTTCATTACTGAATGTATTTTTCTTCCCAGCTGGGATTCTGGATGGTACGCTAGGGAAAAGTACTGGAGTATGGGGGCTCTCAGTATTACATCAGACCAACTGGAATGAGAGCTTCTGCTGGACAATGAGAACTCCTCAATCACAGGCAAGGGGAAGTTCCCTGCTCAGATCATTCCAGCGATTGGATGGAGGAGGAGAATGATTGGTAGGAGCATCCTGTAAGGGGAGAAAATCTTGATGTCTGGTTGGACCAGGATGCTGATTGCTGCCCTGGCTGAGTTCAGCAAATACTGGACTTCAAACCTCGGATCTTTCTCATCTACATTGCTCAGTACCATATAGCACAATGCCTTTAGCCACTGAGCTATCAGAGAAGTCAGTTAGGGCGTTTCTTATATAAAGCCAGCCTGAGTTCAGTACTGAGTATAGGAACAAATAGTTGAACTCAATCCAATGAGCCTAAACAAGATGGCCTCCAGTTAATGTCTCATGGGGGCTTTTTGCAAAGAATTGATTTAGTATTATTCAGGCCACAAGCCCAGAGTTCATTTGATTTAAATGCTGAACTTCCCTTTTTATTAAATATTTTTAAAATTTCAGACCATTGTTCTTACAGCAGCTCTTGGCAGAAATATATTTTTAGATCAGGAAAAATCATCATTAATTATTTGATGTTTTCGGATTATGAAGTCAGACAGCTCCTAGCTAACTGCTCCCTTTAACTGGGTAACATAGCTATTCCAGAAAGATTCCAGGTTCAATCTCCAGTTAGAGCCACACTAGGGAATGCTACAATTCGCGTTAGTACCCCTAGGCTACGGAGGGAAAGATCAGACAGAGCTCCCACTCCTGATCACAGTCCAGTGACCTTTATTGGAGAGTGTGTGCGTGGACATTGAGTGAGCATAGGATTGGGCACAGCTGGGATATCCTCCACAACTAAGGAAATCAAGGGATTATGGGGATTGTGCAGGAAAGTGGTGTTGAGGTCGAAGATCAGCCATGATCTTATTGCATGGCAGAGCAGGCTCGAGGGGCTGAATGACCTACTCCTGCTCCTATTTCTTATGTTCTTAATCAAATTGTCTGGTGGCATTCACTCTCTATCCCACTACGGCAGCTTGGGGAATTTAAATTCAATTAATTAAATAAATCTGGAATTAAAAAGCTCGTGTCAGTAATGGTGACCATGTAACTGCCGGATTATCGGAAAATCCCATCTGGTTCACTAAAGTCCTTCAGGGAAGGAAATCTGCTGCCCTTACCCGGTCTGGCCGATACGTGACTCCAGACCCACAGCAATGTGATTGACTCTTAACTGCCCTCTGAAATGGCCCAGCAAGACACTCAGTTGCACGAAACTACTACGACAAAGTCAGCGCTGTGGGAGCACCTTCACCACACGGACTGCAGTGGCTCAAGAAGGCAGCTCACCACCACCTTCTCAAGGGACAATTTGGGTTGGACAATAAGTGCCGGCCTTGCCAGCGACACCCACATCCTGTGAATGAACAAACAATGCTCAGACATAAAGAATGGCCACTTGCACAAGGTATCAAAGGGTGATCACCACCTTTTGAATCATAGCCCAGTGAGAGTCAGCACCTTAAGAGAGGAAAGGGAAAATGTTGCCCAAAAAATAGTAAAAAATTGTATTGAATTGCAATTTTTCACTTATATAATTTATCAGAAATAGTCACCTAATGGCAGATTGCAGGAGTACACATAGAATCTTACAGCACAGAAGGGGGCCATTCAGCCCATTGAACCTGTGCTGGCTCTTTGAAAGAGCTATCCAATGAGCCCCACTCCACCGCTCTATCCCCACTGCCCTGCAAAATGTTGCTTTTTAAGTATTTATCCAATTCCCTTTCAAAAGTCACTACTGAATCTGCTTCCAACGCCCTTTCAGGTAGCGCGTTCCAGATCATAACAACTCGCTGCGTAAAGAAATTCTCCTCATTTTGACTCTGGTTCTTTTGCCAATTTTCTTAAATCTGTGTCCTCTGGTTACCGACCCTCCTGCCACTGGAAACAGTTTCTCATTTACCCTATCAAAACCCTTCATGATTTCGAACACCTCAATTAAATCTCCCCTTAACCTTCTCTGCTGTGAGGAGAACAATCCCAGCTTTTCTAATCTCTCCACAAAACTAAAGTCCCTGGTATCATTCTTGTAAATCTCCTCCACACCCTCTCCAAGGCCGACATCCTTCCTAAAGTGTGGTGCCCAGAATTGGACACCATACTCCAACTGAGGCCTAACCAGTGATTTATAAAGGTTTGGTATGACTTCCTTGCTTTTGTACTCTATGCCTATAAATAAAGTCATATGTTTTTTTTTAAACAGCTTTATCATCTTGTCCTGCCACCTTCAAAGATTTGTGTACATACACCCCCAGGTCTCTCTGTACCATTTAGCATATACCACGGAGCACCTTACAAGCATTTGTGTTTTATTTCTCTCCACTTTGCTCCCATCTCTCCTGAAGGTGCTGACTCTTGCTGGGGTACACTCCCATGAGCACCGGCTGCCCTCCATCACATTGTCCAAGTAGCCATGCCTTATACGTGAGCCGAGTCAGCGAGTGTTAGCAAGCTATTCAACTGTGGAAGATATGAGAGTTGAGCCAATTAGTGCCAGTTTTGTGCAGTGGCCACACACACATTTGTAACTGTACCCAAGTTCATTTTAAATGGTCACTTACAGCCAGCAGAGACACAAAAGATTTTCATCTCATTAGTTTGGACTGGTTTCGAAGCCAGGGGCCAGAGGGAAATGGCAGTCCACTGACTCACTGATCACACAAGGGTATCTAATGAGACAGTAACACACTGAATTGCTATACTGAGAAATATTTATTAATATGTTTATGATTAAATTACACGCTGCTGTATTTGTAACAGGCCCCCATAGCCACTATTGTACAAACGGATTCGTCATTCTCCATCAAATTGCAGCAAGAACAAGCAGTGACAGATATGTTTAAATCCCCATAATGTCAGCACTATAGATGGGCAAACACAATGTGTGGAAATCTCGATTGTCATCATTAGGAATCAAATGTATCAAAGGGCTATTGTAGTCAGGAATGTTTAGATTCCAAGACAGAATTTCCTGACTGCATTATCTAAAAGGCGGTGGACTAGAAGATTGAATGGTTTAATGTTTGGGATACATTGCCTGCTGGCATTGCTATTGGTAACAGATAGCTTGCTGTTAATGGGGGAATCGGCACCAATCTGAGCCTCATATATAACAGCATTGATCCAACCTGGGCACGCAAGAAAAAGAAAAATCTTGCCTCATTGAGGGAAACAATGGTCACGGCACCTGTCCCTAATATTTACCTATATGTTTCTTGTTTTATAGGGTGTGTGTCCAAATATAACTTGTATATTGTGGTTGCTATGCACGCTGTTTTGCTGAGTTCTGACAAAGGAGGGCTGATTTATGCATACTAAGACAAATGGAATTATAGACCTTAATGTAAACCTACATTTCACTGGGAGATTGACAAGTTAATTTTGTTCCTTACTTCTTTTCGCACCCAATGCCTCACTGCTTCTCCTGAAGGCACTGTGTGGTGGATATGGTCCCATGGCACCAACTGCCCTCTAGTATTTTGCCCAAGTGGCCATTCTTCATGTGTGCATCGTGACCGTGACTACGGGTATATTATTTACATTTTGGCTATCTAGCACATGATTTATTGCTAAAGCTGCTTTTAAGAAGCTTGGTTTCCCTTTGCACAGTAAACACTTCTTTTCCAGCTACACACTTTGTTCCCCCTCAACAACTCTTAACTGTTTTTAAAGCCCAAGTTCATCGATATGCAGGTTTAACACTTCTCTCCCACTCCTGGACAGGATACAAGAAAAAGTTGTGTGTCTGATAGGTGACCACTCTCTCATCTCTACCCTCCAACCTCTTTTCATTGCAACCGTTCTTGTATCTCTCCATTTTAGCAGTACTACTATAGTCAGTGCTCTTTGACCTTTTCTCTCTCATTCCTTCTAAGCTCCAGATGCAACGCCCAACACCCTCTTCCTGCTCCTTATATCATTGTGTTGAAATAAGGGGACTGATTTTACAACCCTTGCCCATATATCACTGCTCCGTGACAAAGATCAGGTATTTCCATCGAGGTTTTGGTTTGATGGTGTAATGTATGCACCAGTGAGTATGCTCACAGGTTTGTTGAGCTGTTGAGTTGGGAGTGGCTTAGCCAGTCACGTGATGGTCACAAGATAGTATGCAGGTACAGCAAGTGAGCAGGAAGGCCAATGGAATCTTAGCCTTTATTGCAAAGGGGATGGAGTATAAAAGCAGGGAAGTCTTGCTACAGTTATACAGGGTATTGATGAGGCCACACCTGGAATACTGCATGCAGTTTTGGTTGAGTAGGTTCCCCTCCCCTTTTATAGGGGGCACTTGGAAAAATTTTTTGATTTTAGTGCCCAAAACCCCCCCCAAAAAAACACAAAAAAACCCCACAAAAAAAGGGCCTTGAAAATGTTTGGAGTGTCCCCCAGATCGGGGGTCACTTGACCTAATGTTTATTTGTCTCCTTTAAAAGAGTGGTTGAATAGGTTGGGCCTCTACTCATTGGAATTTAGAGGAATCTTATCGAAACGTATAAGATTATGAGGGGACTTGACGAGGTGGATGCAGAGAGGATGCAGAGGGGAGACTAGAACTAGAGACATAATCTTAGAATAAGGGGCCGCCCATTTAAAACTGAGATGAGGAGGAATTTCTTCTCTCAGACGGTTGTAAATCTGTGGAATTCGTTGTCTCAGAGAGCTGTGGAAGCTGGGACATTGAATAAATTTAAGACAGAAATAGTTTCTTAAACAATAAGGGGTTATGGGGAGCACGCAGGGAAGTGGACCTGAGTCCATGATCGGATCAGCCATGATTGTATTAAGTGGCGGAGCAGGCTCAAGGAGACGTATGGCCTACTCCTACTCCTATTTCTTATGTTCTTATGTAAGACTCAATAAAGCCCCAGGCAGGTGGTTGTGAGCCTGGTGGATGAACTGGTAATGTGTAGTGTGATTGTTAAAAAACCAATTAGCAATGTGTTGCTATGAATTCTTAAGCAAAGAACCCATGAAGCAAATACATTACAGGCGGCTGCCCTTTAAACCCAGTCATAATACACAGGGAATTTAACAGTCAGCTAAACCTGACACCAAGCCTATCATGATACAATGTCGCAAGTTTTGTTGACCACTGACTTGGGAGAGGAATAATTCAAACTTAAGCAGTGCTTTGCAATTGGTTCATCTTAGAGTTCCTTTGAATTTGAGGAGGTTCAGATATTCAAAATTTAAAATCTAGGAAATCACAGTAACTCTTTTCCAAGATAAGAAAGGCCAATTCTGTTTGAATCAAGGGGCAGTTTGGAAATCCCACAATAGCAACTAGTCAGCACTGGTCAGTTTGATATTCCTGAAAGGAAAGAGAAGCACTCTGTATTTACAAAAAAGTTAGCTTTATTCTTAGAGTTGCAATTTAAAAAAATTATTTTGTCCATTTGAGGACAGAGGTGGAAGGTTGTTTACTGTTTAGAAAGTCAAATAATATAGTCTTAAATTATGAGCTTGTTCATCTTTTGTAAATTACATTTTCTTAATAATTCAATTTTAAATGAGGACTGATGTGATGCTCTATTGTTTTTGAAGACTGGAACGAGATCTTACGAAGCTATAAATCCAGTTATCAGATAGGGTTTGCTCTTAATTTCCTGTGTGTCTTACCAAAACCGTATCTAGTCTGAGATTAATTGTTTCGCCTGTGACATTCACCTGAGAATGATCTAAATTACAAGAGCTAAAATAACCAACATAAGGTTAGAAAAGACCCAAAAATGTAACACGTGTATCATAGGCAAGTACGCCCAGGAATTGGTAATATGTGCGACCATTGGACACGGCCCATTAATAAAATAGGCCCTAAAGACTCACCAATCTGCTATTCTATTAATTGTCCTAGTACTGGAGAACTGCAACAGTCTTACCTCCTTTAGTCTTACCTCCCTCCAACAATTGTCTGACTTTTAAACCCCAAATCTGGTATAATCGAACCATTATGCTCTGATTTACCTCATCTTCTCGCTCATTCCTTTCAATTCTGGTGGTGTCCTGTACCATGGACATTGGCCCTTCATAGTTTATCAAACTTTTAAAAAAAATTATAAAAAGGTTCAGTCCGCCCCCCCCATATTGATCTAAGGTTTGCTTTTCAGCTCCACTCACAGCAGCACAGGACAGAAAAAGAAAGTGCAACGTGTATTTTTTGCAGTGGGCCATCAAAATAGTCAGTCATTCTCTTGCACATATCAAAAGTGCTTGCTGTGGGTGTAATTAAGATCAAATTAGTGAGGGCTTAGATGAAATGTGGTATAAGGATTTAAAAACAGCTATTTTATCTAAAGGTAAGAGAAACCTTGAAATTCAAGTGTAAAATTTCAACCTTCTTTTTATTTGTTCTTGAGGTGTCAAGTTTTGGAGAGATTTACCATAATATCAGGGATGAGGGACTTCAGTTATGTGGAGAAATTGGAGTTCTTCTCCTTGGAGCAGAGGAGGTTAAGGGGAGATTATGAGGGGTTTTGATAGAGTAAAGAATGAGAAGCTGTTTCCAGTGGCAGAGGGGGAGTCAGTAACTAGAGGACACAGATTAAGATAATTGGCAAAAGAACCAGAGGCAAGATAACAATTTTTTTTCGCAGCGAGTTATGATGATCTGGAATGCACTGCCTGAAAGGGTGGTGGAAGCAGATTCAATCATAACTTTCTAAAAGAAATTGGATAAATACTCAAAGGAAAGAGCAAGGGAGTAGGACTAATTGGATAGCTCTTTCAAAGAACCATCACAGGCTCAATGGGCCGAACAGCCTCATTCAGTTCTGTAAGATTCTCGAAAAGTATATTAAAAAATTGCTGAAACGGATCTCTTTCAAAGATATGCTGTCTGATGCAACATTCCTGCACAGCCCATAGTGTGTCACAGTCTGACCTTCCATTTGTTCAACTCTTCATTTGCTAAATTCTACAATTGGCTTTAGCTGATGATTCAGCGTTCATTAATTGATCAAACTTATCGATCATTTCTACGAGAAGTGAAGCCTCCACATCGTCTCTTGCTTTGAACTAACAAAATAAATAGTAAAGAATGCAGCACAATGGCATTACTGACCACAAGCATCGCCACATCAGGTTCTGTGCACGCTTAGTGATATGGTTACATTGTGTGATGATATCGTTTGGATGCTATCACTAATTTTTTCTATTTTATTGATTCTACTATTGTCAGTGCTTCTTGGAATTGTTCTCAAGCTCCAAATATACTGCCATATACATTTGTCTTCCTTCTTGCAGCTTCATTGTGCTTAAATCCAAAGTTCACTGTAGCATCTCCTACTCTAACTCATTCTTTTCTATTAACTCAGTATTATGAAATTCCTTGTCTCCTTTCTTTTTACAATCCACAGCCTTTTAAAACCCAAGCAAGATTTTAGGTAACTATTTCCTTTGTTCTCCTACACGTACAGTTTTGGTGACGTCTTGCAGTATGGGCCTTGAATAACTTCACTGAACCATTGGGAAATCTGTACAATATATTGATACGTCTAAGGCTTGGGGTGGGGGCTGGCAGAGTTCAAATCAAAATTCTACTCTGGACGACAAAACAAATAGTTTTCTCACAGACGTTCTCCATAAAGCTCTTTAGGAGTCATACAAAAAGTAGATAAAAAAAGGCATATTTCATGTGATTTATCAACTGAAGAAAGCCTGTGGTACATCACAGTGAGGGCCACTGACTGTATTTGGAAACCAAAATCATTTTCACTCCAGATTTATTGCACATTGGGGAAGGCTACTGCCAGAGTATAAACAATTAATCTCAGACTAGAAGGTTTTTATAGGCTTCTCAGAGTAAAGCAGTTCGTCATTCAATTTTAAACACTGGCACAGAAACTGGGTTTCAAAGTGTGATAAATATGGAACCATTCCATATATCTTGGATGTTGTCACTGTTAACCTGTGTGTTGGGTGTTCTGTGACGTCCCTCTCCCTTGTTCTATGATTGAATATAAATTCTGGAAGACCATACCTACCTTGAAAAAAATTTAGAGTAAATTCCTTTACCTCCGACTTAATGTCATCCCTCAGTTTAATGAGCCTCCAAACTAGATAGCAACTAAAATTGCCCATGCAGGCATAAGTAATCAAAAACGATGGTTATGCAGAATTAAATCACATCTGTGTTGAATGGAACTGGAGGTTGCCTGACACAAGTTGTTTATTAGACACAGCAGGTAGCAGTTCTGCAGGACTGCCTGCTTTGTTCAAGCACTGAACATCCTTGCAGTTTGCAAAGTCCACCTATTTTCAGTCACAAAATGTCTCTACATTTCTCCCATTGAGCCTCTGAATGCGCCTTTCTCTTCCAATTCTTTCTTCCCTTCCCGCCCCCCCACCCCGCCCCATCTCCTGAAGATGCTGATTCTTGCTGGGGTATGGGCCCACGGGTGGCAGTACCTCACCACTCCTTCACCCAAGCGGCTATTCTTCATGCGCGAACATAAAAACATTTAAGGGTTGACTTTCCACGGTCGCTCTCCAGCTCAACCAACTGTCATACTTCAGTGGAAGAGCTAAATGGTGCCAGTTTTCCCCGGCTCTTCTGCCAAAGTTACAACAGCCAAGCAGGAGAACCCTCTGTCTCTTCCTCTCCACCACCAGCCCCCTCCACCAGAGAAAGAAATACACTCCAAGAAGGAGACTCTTATCAATGCCTGTTTGGCTGTTACTTGATTTTAAATGTTAAATGATTACTGTTGAATGAGTACTTCATATTTGTTTTCAGAGGAGGAAGAGGACAAAATTCTAGTGGTACAAGGGAACCTAAAAAGTCAATAGGACAAACTTACTGGATTTAATACAAGTTAACAGGCAACAGAGCAGAGTAGCACTGGGGCAAGTGTAAACCACAAGGTGATAGGAAGGGACAATATGTATGAATATAAAGGGGCTGCAGGAGGGGTCAAAACTAAAAATCATGGTTTAAAAACTAGTATTAAAACACTCTACCTAAACTCACGCAGCATTCGAAATAAAGTAAATGAGTTGACGGCACAAATCATTAAAATGGGTATGATTTGGTGGCCATTACAGAAACATGGTTGCAGGGTGGCCAAGACTTGGAATTAAACATACAGGGGTATCTGACAATTCAGAAAGATAGACAAGAAGGGAAAGGAGGTGGGGTAGCACAGGTCCGTAACACAGGACTCTGTGCTCCACGGGCTGTTCCCAGGGACACACACCGAGATAGACATCACCTGCTGCTGGAGGGCCATCAACTCGGTCAAAGACGCTCTTTGGTCTTGCCGAAACTTGCTGGTCTTCCAGAGCAAGGAGATGTCCACGTCTACGTGTTGCAGACTGGCGCAATCCAAGATCCAGGATTACATGCTGAGGGACGCACTTAAAATTGGTGCAGTCGCCGCAAAGGCACGGTGGGGAAAGGCCACAGTTTAAAGCCATTCTGCCACGGTAAACCCGGGGGCAGGAATCAGTCCAAAACTCCCCTCGGGCTGTACTTGTAACTTCTTTTTTGTGTACATGGAGCACCATGATCTGTAAACACCTATGTAGTGCCATGTACAATGCAAGGTCTGTTTCATAATGCACGTTGGAAAGGAAAAAGTGTAAATGTACTGTCACCCATTCCGTGTACTGTATAGTGACACATGTAATGTAATTTGTTGAATGTACTACAATGTATCCCGTATTGTACCGAATTGTACTTGAACTGAAAAGCAAGGAAATGTATCGAACGGAACTGCCGTCAGCCCCCAAATGTAGTGTATGGGATTGCTGACCGCAGCTAAATGTACTAAACTGCTTTTGAATGTACTGTACAAATTTTTATATGAATAAAGGATATTTTGAAATAAAAAAAGGAGGTGGGGTAGCTCTGTTAATAAAGGATGATATCAGGGCAGTTGTGAGAGATGATATTGGCTCTAATGAACAAAATGTTGAATCATTGTGGGTGGAGATTAGAGATAGTAAGGGGAAAAAGTCACTGGTGGGTGTAGTTTATAGGCCCCAAAATAATAACTTCATGGTGGGGCAGGCAATAATCAAGGGAATAATGGAGGCATGTGAAAAAGGAACGGCAGTAATCATGGTGGATTTTAACCTACATATCGATTGGTCAAATCAAATCGCACGGGGTAGCCTTGAGGAGGAATTCATAGAATGCATACGGGATTGTTTCTTAGAACAGTATGTAACAGAACCTACAAGGGAGCAAGCTATCTTAGATCTGGTCCTGTGTAATAAGACAGGAATAATAAATGATCTCCTAGTAAAAGATCCTCTCGGAATGAGTGATCACAGTATGGTTGAATTTGTAATACAGATTGAGGGTGAGGAAGTAGTGTCTCAAACGAGCGTACTATGCTTAAACAAAGGGGACTGCAGTGGGATGAGGGCAGAGTTGGCTAAAGTAGACTGGAAACACAGACTAAACGGTGACACAATTGAGGAACAGTGGAGGACTTTTAAGGAGCTCTTTCATAGTGCTCAACAAAAATATATTCCAGTGAAAAAGAAGGGCGGTAAGAGAAGGGATAACCAGCCGTGGATAACCAAGGAAATAAAGGAGAGTATCAAATTAAAAACCAATGCTTATAAGGTGGCCAAGGTTAGTGGGAAACTAGAAGATTGGGAAAATTTTAAACGACAGCAAAGAATGACTAAGAAAGCAATAAAGAAAGGAAAGATAGATTACGAAAGTAAACTTGCGCAAAACATAAAAACAGATAGTAAAAGCTTTTACCGATATATAAAATGGAAAAGAGTGACTAAAGTAAATGTTGGTCCCTTAGAAGATGAGAAGGGGGATTTAATAATGGGAGATGTGGAAATAGCGGAGACCTTAAACAATTATTTTGCTTCGGTCTTCACAGGGGAAGACACAAAAACCATGCCAAAAATTGCTGGTCACGGGAATGTGGGAAGGGAGGACCTTGAGACAATCACTATCACTAGCGGGGTAGTGCTGGACAGGCTAATGGGACTCAAGGTAGACAAGTCCCCTGGTCCGGATGAAATGCATCCCAGGGTATTAAAAGAGATGGCGGAAGTTATAACAGATGCATTCGTTATAATCTACCAAAATTCTCTGGACTCTGAGGAGGTACCAGCGGATTGGAAAGCAGCTAATGTAACGCCTCTGTTTAAAAAAGGGGGCAGACAAAAAGGTAGGTAACTATAGGCCGGTTAGTTTAACATCTGTAGTGGGGAAAATGCTTGAAGCTATCATTAAGGAAGAAATAGCGGGACATCTAGCTAGGAATAGTGCAATCAAGCAGACGCAACATGGATTCATGAAGGGGAAATCATGTTTAACTAATTTACTGGAATTGTTTGAGGATATAAACGAGCATGGTGGATAGAGGTGTACCGATGGATGTGGTGTATTTAGATTTCCAAAAGGCATTCGATAAGGTGCCACACAAAAGGTTACTGCAGAAGATAAAGGTACGCGGAGTCAGAGGGAATGTATTAGCATGGATAGAGAATTGGCTGGCTAACAGAAAGCAGAGAGTCGGGATAAATGGGTCCTTTTCGGGTTGGAAATCGGTGGTTAGTGGTGTGCCACAGGGATCGGTGCTGGGACCACAACTGTTTACAATATACATAGATGACCTGGAAGAGGGGACAGAGTGTAGTGTAACAAAATTTGCAGATGACACAAAGATTAGTGGGAAAGCGGGTTGTGTAGAGGACACAGAGAGGCTGCAAAGAGATTTGGATAGGTTAAGCGAATGGGCTAAGGTTTGGCAGATGGAATACAATGTCAGAAAATGTGAGGTCATCCACCTTGGAAAAAAAAAACAGTAAAAGGGAGTATTATTTGAATGGGGAGAAATTACAACATGCTGCGGTGCAGAGGGACCTGGGGGTCCTTGTGCATGAATCCCAAAAAGTTAGTTTGCAGGTGCAGCAGGTAATCAGGAAGGCGAATGGAATGTTGGCCTTCATTGCGAGAGGGATGGAGTACAAAAGCAGGGAGGTCCTGCTGCAACTGTATAGGGTATTGGTGAGGCCGCTCCTGGAGTACTGCGTGCAGTTTTGGTCACCTTACTTAAGGAAGGATATACTAGCTTTGGAGGGGGTACAGAGACGATTCACTAGGCTGATTCCGGAGATGAGGGGGTTACATTATGATGATAGATTGAGTAGACTGGGTCTTTACTTGTTGGAGTTCAGAAGGATGAGGGGTGATCTTATAGAAACATTTAAAATAATGAAAGGGATAGACAAGATAGAGGCAGAAAGGTTGTTTCCACTGGTCGGGGAGACTAGAACTAGGGGGCACAGCCTCAAAATATGGGGGAGCCAATTTAAAACCGAGTTGAGAAGGAATTTCTTCTCCCGGAGGGTTGTGAATCTGTGGAATTCTCTGCCCAAGGAAGCAGTTGAGGCTAGCTCATTGAATGTATTCCAATCACAGATAAATAGATTTTTAACCAATAAGAGAATTAAGGGTTATGGGGAGCGGGCGGGTAAGTGGAGCCGAGTCCACGGCCACATCAGCCATGATCTTGTTGAATGGCGGAGCAGGCTCGAGGGGCTAGATGGCCTACTCCTGTTCCTAATTCTTATGTTCTAAAAAAATGGTCATGGAGAAAATGGGATTTGAGACAAACAAATCTCTAGGAGCTAATGGTTTCCACTTTGGATATTGGAAGAAACAGGTGGGGAAATTACAGATACACCAAAGCTCTCTAGATTCAGATATTGTGCCGTTGGATTGGAAAATTACAAATATCAATCCATTATTTAAGAAGGGAGGAGGGAGAGAGAAACCAGATAACTACAGACCTTTCAGTTTCTCAATTGTGGGGTAGTTACTGAAATCTATTATCAGAGGCCGTGACCAAGCACTTGGACAGACATCAGTTGATCAAATAAAGTCAGCATAGATTTGTGAAGGATCGGTCATGTCTGACTAATCTAGTTGAATTTTGGTGGACAGGGAAGTGTCTACAGCTGTTCTCTATATGGACTTCCAGAAGGCATTTAATAAGCTTCCACCCAAGAGATTGTCAAAAATTAAAGCACATGGAATTGGAGGTAAACTTGTGATATGGGTTGGTAGTTAGAGGTAGGGAAAAAAAAAGACTTGGATTTATATAGCGCCTTTCACGACCACTGGACGTCGCAAAGCGCTTTACAGCCAATGAAGTACTTTGAAGTGTAGTCACTGTTATAATGTGGGAAACACGGCAGCCAATTTGCACTCAGCAAGCTCCCACAATCAGCAATGTGATAATGATCAGATAAATTTGTTTTTGTTATGTTGATTGAGGGATAAATATTGGCCAGGACACCGGAGTAGCTCCCCTGCTCTTCTTCGAAATAGTGCCATGGGATCTTTTATGTCCACTTGAGAGAACAGACGGAGCCTTGGTTTAATGTCTCATCCAAAAAACAGAGAAAGTATAAAGGTTTCATTCTGATTGACGGGATATGACAAGTGCTTATCCCCAGAGATCTGTACTGGGGCCTCAGCTATTCACCATATATATTAATGATTTGGATGAAGAAATAGAGTTGTATATCCAAATTTGCAGAGGACACTAAGTTAGGAGGCATAGTAACTTGTGTGGATGGGCAGAGGAAGCTACAAAGGGACTTAAACACACTAAGCGACTGGGCAAAACTATAGCAGATGGCGTTCAACATGGGGAACTATGAGGTTATCCACTTTGGATCTGAGAAAACCAAAAAAGAATATTTTCTTAATGATGAGAGACTAAGAGCTGTGGAGGAGCAAAGATATTTGGGTGCCCAGGTACACATCACTAAAAGCTAGATGGAATCCCCATTGAGGCACTAAAGTATGGCGGAGAAGCACTATTGGCACAAATGCATGGCCTCATCTCTATCTGGAAGGCGGAGAGCATACCGGGAGATCTCAGAGATGCCGGAATCGTAACCATCTTGAAAAAAAGAGGACAAGTCCGATTGCAGCAACGACAGAGGAATCTCCTTGCTGTTGGCCACTGGGAAAGTCATCGCAAGAATCCTCCTCAACCGTCTTCTTCCTGTGGCTGAAGAGCTCCTCCCAGAGTCACAATGTGGATTCCGTCTACTAAGGGGTACAACGGACATGATCCTCACAGCGCGGCAACTACAAGAGAAATGCATGCCCTCTTTGACCTCACAAAGACCTTTGACACTGTCAACCGTGAAGGACTATGGCGCTCAGTTTCGGCTGCTCCTAAAGGTTTGTCACCATCCTCCGCCTCCGATGACATGCAAACCGTGATCCTGACCAACGGATCCACCATAGACTCAATCCACATGCAGACCGGGGTCAAGCAGGGCTGCATCATCGTGACAATGCTCTTCTCGATCTTCCTTGCTCCAACTCACTCGGAACAAGTTCCCCGCTGGAGTGGAACTAAACTATAGAACCAACGGGAACCTGTTCAACCTTCGTCGCCTCCAGGCTAGATCCAAGATCGTCCCATCCTCGGACGACACTTGTGTCTGCGCACATTCAGAGGCCGAACTCCAAGCCATCGTCAATGTCTTCACCAAGGCTTACGAAAGCATGGGCCTTATACTAAACATCCGTAAGACAAAGATTCTCCACCAATCTGACCCCGCCAACCAGCACTGCTCCCAGGTCATCAAAATCCATGGTGTGGTCTTGGACAACGTGGACCATTTTCCATACCTCAGGAGCCTATTATCAGCAAGGGCAGACATCGATGACGAGATCCAACACCGCCTCCAGTGTGCCAGCGCAGCCTTCGGTCACCTGAGGAAGTGTTTGAAGACCAGGACCTCAAATCTGGCACCAAGCTTATAGTCTACAGGGTAGTAGTGATACCCACCCTCCTATATGGCTCAGAGACATGGATCATATACAGTAGACACCTCAAAGCACTGGAGAAGTACCACCAGTGCTGCCTCCACAAGATCCTGCAAATCCACTGGGAGGACAGACGCACCAACATCAGTGTTCTCGATCAGGCCAACACCCCAGCATCGAAGCACTGACCACACTCAACCAGCTCCATTGGGCGGGTCACATTGTCCGCATGCCCGACACAGGACTCCCAAAGCAAGCGCTCTACTCAGAACTCCTACATGGCAAGCGAGCCCCAGGAGGGCAGAGGAAACATTTTAAGGACACCCTCAAAGCTTCCGTGATATAGTGGAACATCCCCACTGGCACCTGGGAATCCCTGACCAAAGACCACCCTAAGTGGAGGGCGTTGAGTACCTCGAGTCTCGTCGCTGAGAGCATGCAGAAATCAAGCGCAGACAGCGGAAGGAGCGTGTGGGCAAACCAGACTTCCCACCCTTTCCTTCTACCACTGTCTGTCCCACCTGTGACAGAGACTGTAATTCCCATAAGGCCAATAAATCCCCAGGGCCTGATAGTCTGCATCCCAGAGTACTTAAGGAAGTGGCCCTAGAAATAGTGGATACATTGGTGATCATTTTCCAACAGTCTATCGACTCTGGATCAGTTCCTATGAACTGGAGGGTAGCTAATGTAACACCACTTTTTAAAAAAGGGAGAAAACGGGAAATTATAGACCGGTTAGCCAGACATCAGTAGTGGGGAAAATGTTGGAATCAATTATTAAAAATGAAATAGCAGCGCATTTGGAAAGCAGTGACAGGATCGGTCCAAGTCAGCATGGATTTATGAAAGGGAAATCATGCTTGACAGATCTAGAATTTTTTTGAGGATATAATTAGTAGAGTGGACAAGGGAGAACCACTGGATGGGTGTATTTGGACTTTCAAAAGGCTATTGACAAGGTCCCACACAAGAGATTGGTGTGAAAAATTAAAGCACGTGGTATTGGGGGTAATGTATTGACGTAGATAGAGAACTGGTTGGCAGACAGGAAGCAGAGTCGGGATAAACGGGTCCTTTTCAGAATGGCAGGCAGTGACTAGTGGGGTGCCGCAGGGCTCAGTGCTGGGACCCCAGCTATTTACAATATACATTAATGATTTAGATGAAGGAATTGAGAGTAATATCTCCAAGTTTGCAGATGACACTAAGCTGGGTGGCGGTGTGAGTTGTGAGGAGGATGCTAAGAGGCTGCAGGGCGACTTGGACAGGTTAGGTGAGTGGGCAAATGCATGGCAGATGCAGTATAATGTGGATAAATGTGAGGTTATCCACTTTGGTTGCAAAAACATGAAGTGCAGAATATTATCTGAATGGCGGCAGATTAGGAAAAGGGGAGGTGCAACAAGATCTGGGTGTTATGGTACATCAGTCATTGAAGGCTGGCATGCAGGTACAGCAGGCGGTGAAGGCAGCAAATGGCATGTTGGCCTTCATAGCTAGGGGATTTGAGTATAGGAGCAGGGAGGTCTTGCTGCAGCTGTACAGGGCCTTGGGTACAGGGCATCTGGAATATTGTGTTCAGTTTTGGTCGCCTAATCTGAGGAAGGACGTTCTTGCTATTGAGGGAGTGCAGCGAAGGTTCACCAGACTGATGCCCGGGATGGCAGGACTGACATGTGAGGAGAGACTGGATCGACTGGGCCTGTATTCACTGGAGTTTAGAAGAATGCGAGGGAATCTCATAGAAACATATAAAATTCTGACGGGACTGGACAGGTTAGATGCAGGAAGAATGTTCCCGAGTTGGGGGAGTCCAGAACCAGGGGTCACAGTCTCAGGATAAGGGGTAAGCCATTTAGGACCAAGATGAGGAGAAACTTCTTCACTCAGAGAGTTGTTAACCTGTGGAATTCTCTACCACAGAAAGTTGTTGAGGCCAGTTCGTTAGATATATTCAAGAGGGAGTTGGATATGGCCCTTACGGCTAAAGGGATCAAGGGGTATGGAGAGAAGGCAGGAAAGGGGTACTGAGGTGAATGATCAGCCATGATCTTATTGAATGGTGGTGCAGGCTCGAAGGGCCGAATGGCCTACTCCTGCACCTATTTTCTATGTTTCTATGATACAAAAAGTAATCAAAAAGGCTAATGGAATGTTGGCCTTTACCCTAAGGGGATTGGAATTCAAAAGTGAGGAAGTGATACTTCAGTTGTACAGATTCTTGGTCAGACCCAGTCTGGAGCACTGCGTTCAGTTTTGGACACAGAACCTCGAAGGATATATTGGCCTTTGAAGGGGTACATCACAGATTGATCAGAAGGGTTAAATTATGAGGACAGGTTGCATAAACCTGGCTTGTATTCCCTTTAGTTTGGAAAGTTGAATGGTGATCTAATCAGGGTATTTAAAATGATGAAGGGATTCCATGGGGTAGATGCAGACAAACTGAGATCGATACATTTTTGTTCGGTAAGGGTATCAAGGGATTTAGAACAAAGGCAGATAAATGGTGTTGAGGTACAGATCAGCCATGATCAGATGGAATGGTAAAACAGGCTCAAGGGGCTGGATATCCCATTCCTGTTATATGTGTTCCTTTCTTCCCACTTTGTCAGCCCGGAATAACCTCATGATATAGAAATTAAGCACTGGCTGATGTTAAAGGGCCAGCATGGAACAGTGTAGGAAGTGGAGAAGTAACACTGCAGGCATTCTCTGAAGTTTGGAGAATAGTTGTCTGTACTGCTGCCCCAGCTGAAATCAGTTAACTCAGCAAAAGGAAGGAGTCAAATCAGGGACCTTACTGGTCTGTGTGACTCAATGCTTCGGCAAGTGCATTTACCAACTGAGTCATTAGGAGAACTCTGCATTTCTAATATAATAATTTTTAAAAGCATTGTGTGGGGTGATAATCTAAAACAAAATCCAGTGCTAGGGTCACATCAAAGAAAGGAAAACTAAGAATCAACAGTAAAGAATCAACAAATAACTGGTTATTTAATTTACAGGCTGGTTAGTCTCCCGTGGCATTGCTCATGGACACCACCTTTTTTTTTGTTCATACTCTCTCTAAATTGAGTCCCTGGTTTCCAGGGGCCCTGGACTTGACCTATAACTTAATTAAATTTGGAGGCCTGGCTTTTGTAATTATAATTTCAGTTAGAAAGGTGAGTTTTTAAAATGTTTGTTACTTCAACTTGCTTGGTTAAATTTTGTTCCAACTTTTTAAATGTTAAGCTGCTTCAACTTAAACGTTTCAGTTGTTGTGGAAGTGTTACTGTTGCTTTTTGTGTTTGTTGTGGAATGTGACTCCCAATCTAATCGATTCTGGGCGAGCAGGAACCCATCAGAAAAATCACACCAAACTTGGATGTATAAATAGACGCTATTAGATGCAAAATGATTACACAAAGTCCGATAATTATTGGATTGAAACAAGTGTTCCCCATTGACTTCTCAGCTGAAGGCCGTCAGAGGTGATGAAACGCATTCTGGTTAATACTGAAGAACTTTTAAATGTTCATTGCAGATAAAGAGCAAAGTCCAGGAGGCAGTAACTGGTTCCAGATCCCACGATTCAAGCAGACAACTTGCTAAAAAAGCATTTGGAAAAAGGAACCCACTCATTGCTGACATCAAAAAGCTCCTTCCATATCTGGAAAAAAATATACAAATATATAATCAATGAATCAAACAGGCCCTTTAAATACAAATGGCAGATACAGCATCTGATGGTATTTTTTCTAATTTATGGCTGTACTTTCTTAAATTCTCGATCCTGACCACATATCATGCACTCACTATTCCCCACCCAAACGGGAGGTTAGCAACTTGCTCAGAGTACTCTTAGCATCACTCTAACCAGCCACCAGGAGATACACAGTCTTGAGAGTCTTGATCTCCCAATGTCATGGCTACTTTAAGGTAATCGACTTCTTGCTCAGACATCAGCATTTTCACTGCCTCCAGGACTTAAATAAAGTTGCAGTACTTGAGCAGTGATTCGCATGATGCGAGATAATTGTAGAAACTTGTGGTATGTGTCTTGGGTTGTCAGCCCACAGCAAACCACTTGCCCCAGTCATGCTCAGTATCTTGACAGTGTTGCATTTGTTGGGGTCCCATTCTTTGGCCAAGATGTTTCTCTCTCCAGATGCTGCCTGACCTGCTGAGTATTATAAACCCCTAGCCCATTACTTCACGAGCAACATTCTCCCGAACCACACTACGAAACAGGGATTCAAATGATAAAAAAAGAGCTCAAGGAACTCTTCACACTTGAGAAAAGCTTCTAGACTTAAAGCAAAGCAAACTCGCTTCTCGTGGTTTAATTGTGTGACTTAAACATTCCAAATTTTAAAAACACACTAAGCAGAAGATTCCCAGTGAAAGCAATGGCTTTCACAGGAAAAACTTACTCGGTTTGCACTGGCTTTGCTCAGAGCGCTGTATTTTGGCAAGTTCATGCCGTGACATTTTTCCAGAAATCCCAAATGATACTCACCACTCTGTTTCAAAAGTTGGCCCGTTCGTGACTGCTCCATTTTGTCTATAAATTGCTCAAAAATCTTGATGGGCCCCAGGAGATTGGTTTTCTTATAATCTGAGTGCAGAGAAATTAAAAGGAATTCATTCACCTATGTGCACTACACTCACTCGCACATGAATTCTGTTCAGTATTCAGTTTGTTACTTTCCATCATTGGAAAAAAATCTACATGTCCCCATTTAATTATTCTTCCCAATTTTTCCCCATCTCCAAGGTGTCGACTCTTGCTAGAGCAGAGTCTCTCCAGTATCTCACTGAAATAGCTATTATTCACATGTTAGCCTCGACAGAGAGTCGGTGTGCTGTTCCACATTGGGAGCAGAGACCTATCGTGTCCTCCCCCTAAATACTTCCCAGCACGGGTCACTGGAGAATGATCACTAGCAGGAACCCTGACCAATCTCCCTCTCCCCAAAGTGTGGAGGCCTTATTGTGGTGCCTCAGCTAACAGCACCAACCGAGGATGGAACCAGAGACCTTCCTGGTCCGTATGACAGCTATTCCCAGCCATGGGGGGGGGGGGGGGGGCAGAAAGAGAAGAACATCACTTGAAATCCATTTTAAAAACAGTGTATTTTGGAGGCATTCAAAGTGCTGGAAGGTCTGGTCACACATACTTTCAGGAGTTTGTTCCACATGAACCTTCTAGTGGCTGTTTGCACAGGGACACCGGCAGAAGTATGGGAACAGGTCACGCCCACCATTGCAGCCAAAGACAGCACGTGCAGACTATTAGGAGAATGCATCTAAAAAAACACTCGGAATTTGACAGTAATTTCTCCTCGAAGAAAAGTTTTCTTCTGATTTCATCAGCCATCACCATTCCACTTCATGGCTGAGGTACTCGCCTGGCTGGCAGCTTTCAGGTCTGTGCCAATGTTGCGAGAAACCGAGAAGTACAAGTGCCTGATGCCTTGGAACATGTAGCATGCCTGACCCCTTACTCAAAGAGTAATGCACAACATGAAAGAACACAAAACTACACTGCTCTTTTAGAACAATGGATAGTGCATGCTCAGTAAATTATACAGCAGTCCAAATGGGTTGGGGGGGGAAAGATTTTCAAAGGCCATGGCAGCGAACACCCAAACAAGACTCCTGGCACTGTAAATTACTTCTAGTCTCTGCTGTAGTCAGTCAGACTAAGCAGCAAATTGTCGTAAGTTTTACGGTTTAAAAAAAAAAAAAATCTTTGAATTTAGAGTCACACAATAGGATGCATGTTAACAAGCATCAACTTTAGTACCCCTGAAGGCTCGGTGGGCAAGAGCAGTACTTAGCGTTATGTTGAACTATAAAGACCAGGACAGCCCCAGGTTCAATCCCAGGCATATGATGAGCTAGCCCGGGAGGTGGGGGCTACAAAATTAGCCTGTTCCCATGGACTAGGAATGGAACAAAACCCCAAAAAAACACAATCAGTATCCATTGACATCTGCAAGCCACTTTGATGACATACCAGAGGGTGACCCGCAGACTTGGAGCCAGACCCCACTAGAGGTCAAGACCTTCAGGGGAGGAAGCTGCCAAAAATGGGTGATGACTGGTGTAGGAGAAGTGATCTGATGATATATTGGACCTGCATCAATCTCACATATATATTTACCTCTGGTGCGACGTTTCACCTCTGGTTCCTCACCATTCTCAGCGCTTGTATTCTGCTGCTCGTCCTCCGTTTTCTTATCAAGTTCCTTGCAAAGGGAACTGAAAGACAACACAGCATCAGGGATTATCCTGCTGTAAATGACAGCAGCACTCACCTCCCTACCCCTCCCCTTGTCTCCTGAAGGCATCGAAGCCGTGTTGGGATGAGGTTACACGAGTGGCGGGTGCTCCTAAACATCTGACCTATTACTTGCGAGCGTGTAGACAGATTGTGCCTGCAGACTGTCAGACGGTGAAAGACATCGTGATTGGTCACAATTCTGCCATGTTTCCAGTGAGGAGGGGTGGTCACCAACGTTCCCACTAAGCTGCGCAGCGGGCGAAGTTACGCATATGCTGCTCGCCGGCTTTTACATGGAAGAAACCGCGCATGCGCAGAAATTTCAATGGACCGCACATGAAAAAAAAGAAGAGGGAACATTGGTGGTCACTGTATTGCAACCAGGCAGAAACCTTGAATGATTTTCCCCTCCCTGGATTTCTCCCGAAGGTATTGAGGCCTTGCTGGGCTATGGTCCTGTGGGGCCAAGTCACCTTTTCGTACCTTGCCCAACTGACCAATAGTCATGTGTGAGCGTTGACAAGGGGTCTTGTGAGCTCTCAACCACATGGACCATCATGGATCAGCCTGATTCCGTCCTCAACCGGCCTTCCACCAGGGCTTGCTGGACAGCAATCTGAAGCAGGAACCCTGGGCGATTTTCCCTTTCCTTCCCTGAACCAATGGTGCTACAACCAGTTAGTGGTGTCTCCCTAACACAACTCAGATTGGGAAGTCAAACCCGCGACCTCTAAAAGAACAAGGGCAGCAGGTGCATAGGAGCACCATCACCTCCAAGTTCTCCTCTAAGTGACTTGGAAATATATCGGCCGTTCCTTCATCGTCACTGGGTCAGAATCCTGGAACTCCCCCCCTAACAGTACTGTGGGAGCACCTTCACCTCATGGACTGCAGCGGCTCACCACCACCTTCTCAAGGGCAATTAGGGATGGGCAATAAATGCCAGCGACGCCCACATCCCATGAACGAATAAAAATGTCAGAGGTATTGGGAGTAAACCAACACCCTTTAACTCAGTTACATGGCACATTGGAGCATCAATATACGCTACTTGGACTGTGGCATGATAATCACGGGTAAAAAAAATATCTGCCACATCAGCAAATCACCCTCAAGTAAACAATGGCTACAGGTAGAAGATGTAATTGATTGAAAACTGCAGTGCTATTAACGGAAACCAGGCTTAGAACTCATGCCTTAACAGCAGGAACTTCTTCGCACTTAGCCAGGCTGTGGAGAGGGGGGGATGGGGCGCTGCAAACTAGCCTCGGCATCCTTGACGAGGGAAGACAAGAAACAAAGCAAACGTAGCTCCATACAACAATTCCTGCCAGAAATGTGTGTTATGTGTGCCAGACAAGGACTGGTTGTGATGCTCCCTCACTGCTTCCCGTGAACTAGCCCGATGATATTCACCAACTACTGCAGATACTTAAAAAAAAACACACACACACCCTTTTTTTGTCTTGCAGCTCGCCATATTTGCTCAAGTTGCACTCCACGGGGCAGGACAACCTATAAAGAATGTGAAGTTCAAACACAGGCAGTGCCAACATGTAGGTGGCACTGTAGTGCAAGATTCATAAGGTACAAGAAAAGAAGTTCGGGATGAACTGAACAAAATGGAAACTTTTCGGATCGACCTTCTAACATTTTATAGAACCCAAGTTGAAGCACTGACGCAGCTAAATTACATCCATAATTACCTGGACACTCAATGTCATTCTGTGGAGCCACTCCTGTGCCTTATTTAGACTTTAAAGAATCTTGATGTATGGCACCAACACAGGAAAAAACAGTTAAGTTGTTTTCTGAACATGTAAAAATAATCAATGTTAATGTTCTTCCTACCTTATTGTAGGCACACTAAAGGGATCAAACTTATCCAAATTCTGCACATCCATAGGCACTGAAATGCGTCCTGAAACAGCAACAGAAATGACGAGCACGATATAACACTTGCACGCAAACAATGGCACTCAACAGAAATTATGTGGCAACACTACAAAACATTAGTGACAAATCCATTTTTGAAGAGACTTTATTATTTAAGAATTAGGAGCAGGCCATACAGCCCCTCAAACCTGCTCCGCCATTTAATAAGATTATGGCTGACCTTCGACCTCAACTGCACTTTCCCGCCCGATCCCCATATCCCTTGATTCCCCTAGACTCCAAAAATCTATCAATCTCAGCTTTGTATATACTCAAAGACTGAGCATCCACAGCCCTCTGGGGTAGAGAATTTTAAAGATTCACCACCCTCTGAAGAAATTCCTCCTCATCTCAGACCTCAATGGCCGACCCCTTATCCTGAGACTGTGACCCCTGGTTCTAGACTCCCCAGCTAGGGGAAACAGAAAGCTTGTGAAATATTAAAAGGAACTGATGGAATAGCTTTAGTACATTGCCATTTCATCTGTGAGGCCGGAGGTTCAAAGCTAGTCCCGACTGGATAACTGTCTTCTCTTTTCCAGTTGCAAAGGAACATTGCAAGATGAATTTGGGACTGCCTCCAACCAAATCCTTGTGGCCATGAGTTGACAGCACAAAACAGCCAATAATGGCAGGAATCGGCTCAGAGAGGCTTCATGGGTGAATGGTATAGAAAGATGTGAGTGGTGGCAGTAGAGGGCACTCAAGGTTGGTGCTAAGGCACATTGGTGAGGAATAGGAGAGCAAGCTTTATTTAACTCCAGACCAAATCTGTGCTGGATCAGGCCTGGGAGCAACAGATACTGGGCGACAAAAGCAGCAAGTGCATCATTATCCAGGGAGGTCAACACTCACGTTTGAACACACAAGGCTATAAATGCAAAAAGATATTAAACACTTCTGCACGGACTTATTCAAAAGCCAAAACAAGTATCTTTGGCTCTCGGTCACAAGATCTATGACAAGTTATCAATCTCAGCTGTGGAGGGGCAAAGAGGGTAAGGAGGAGATACCCAAGAAACAAGATGCTTTACCATAGAGGGGATTAACAATCCACTTATTCACCCATCAGCTACAAAGTAGCACTGGTATAGACCACCCGTTGTCCTGGGAAGGGGTAAAGGACTGTCAACCTTTAAGGGAAGGAAATAAAGAGACAGACAGACACACACAATTACCTGTTTTGGGATGGACAGAAAAAGGACTTTTCAGCAGATGGTTGAGACCTTTGCTGACGTTCACATCCAGACGAGGATAGCAGTACTGCAGCTTTATCTCTTCTAAATGGTAGGTATTCACATGTTTGGTTAACTGTAGAAAACCATTTGATAAATGGTAAGTTCTGCTTCAAAGACAACATAACACCAGCACACCTCCCCAAGGCTCTCCCCCGTTATTTCAATACTAAAATTGACACCATCCACCAAGTTGTTTTGAACAAAATAGTCAACTCATTTTCAAGATTTACAATATTCACATATTCAGTCACGCAACTAAGTATCAGCCGTTTGTGACAAAGAAAACCCAACATTTTTACTTAGAGCTGTTTTTTTTTTTTTGAAATTCGTAGCCAATCGTTCCAATTCTTTGTCAAATCACAAACGCCAGAGGTCACCTTGGGCCCATTCAAGGATCACTCTGCGCCAATGCTCTTAGAGCTGTATTATCAACGTTTAACCAATCGAGAACATTTATAAATGTGTTGAACACGAGAATAAACCCACCATGTGACTACAAGAGCACACTACATTCTGTACCTGCCCCCCCCCCCCCCCCCAGAGGCACGGAATCGTACTGGGGTATGGTTACCATGGACACAGGCAGTCCTCCAGTGACTCACCTAGATGGGCATTCTTTACATGAGAACCGGGGGAGGGGGAGAAAGAGGACAACACTCACAGCCGAGCCTCATCTAGTCCCCCTCTGACATTCAGACTCCAAAACTCCAAAATAATCACCAGTACAACGTTCAGAGGTTAATCATAGAACCAATTCCTTGTAACTCACTCGGAATTTCCGTGGTCTTACTCAGTGATGGATTAAAAATAAGAGCAATTACCCAACCACAGGATAAAGCCCTTTACAGATCCTTCTCAATCAACTGTAAATTAATAAAGTTAAAGCAATTAAGTTGCAATCAGGAATTCTCTGGTACGAATGTCATCGTGCATTGACAGCGTGGCATGTTCTGGCCGTTAGTATCTAATCGACAGCTGCGACTGCTTGGATAAAGCATGCAGGATTAATAGAACAGCTCTCCGATAGCTTAGTGGGTAAATGCACCATAATGCTGTGGGAATAAGCCACAGACCAGACTCAATTGCCAGTCTGTACCTAGCTGGCTAATCTCAACCAAGGTGGCTATAGGGGGATGGAGAGAGAAACCATCAATGCAGTGCTCTCCTCTGCAAGGACATGTGGATAGTTAGGTGAGGGCGGGAATGAGTCCACTGCAAATGTACCACTCTCAAAAAACTTGGCGACACTGTCTTGGCATATACACGAATGATGATTTTGGTGCAGAACACGAGGCTGCCAATACCTGTGGAACTAGGTATTGGCAGTGCTTTAGGAGGAGAAAGCGGAAAATATTTCATGATTAGAAACCACACGAATTTCAATGCATCGGTTTATGTTGGCTTCGGATTTCCTCAAATGTACTTTTCTTTGTAATCGCTCTCAGATTATGTTATTGTCTAATCAAGGCTGGATTAGATGACCACTTACTTCGTTTTGCAATAATTTCCAGCGCTCGGCTGAATTTCGAGCTTTGACAAAATCTATTTGCAATCCCTCTCGAAACTGTGCACGGTTGTTAAAGAAGATACCTCCATCGTCTCATGCAAATATCTCAACAGATTTTAACCACAGAAGCAGAAGCTTCAAGAAAAGAAACAAATCTTACCACTAGACCAAGGAATCTGTTCCTTTGCGATAATGAGAATGGAGCAGTTGTGCAATGCTAATCTAAGAAGCTGCTGTGTAACATATACTGGGACAAATTGATCCAGTTATCTACAGCAGGAGTCTTTGTTGCACTTTTGCATCGAATGTGGTTACACTGCAAAATCTGGTGTACAAGTCGGACCATTGCCTGCTAAATACTTAGCGATTATAATAGAAACCATCAAACAAGGGTCCAAGTTATAGTAAGCGGAGTTAAAAAAAAGAGTTCATTCTCAGGATGTGGGCGTCGCTGGTAATGCCAACATTTATTGCAGATAGCAGTTTGATACAACTGAGTGGCAGTTGAGAGCCAACCACGTTGCTGTGGGTCTGGCGTCACATTTAACCAGACCGGGGTAAGGGCGGCAGATTTCCTTCCCTAAAAGGACATTAGTGAACCAGATGGGTTTTTAAACACTGTCCAGTAATACAACCACTAGACTACTGAGCACACACACACACAAACCAAAAGTTTCATGGGGATGGAAGAACACAGCCAGGAATATAATGCACCAGTTGATTTGAGACTGAACCAATAAAATAAAAATCATGAAACAAAATCTTTGTTTGGGAGCAGAGAATTTCTTCACGAAGGTTGGGATTAGCAAAAGCACCTCCCTCCTCCACTCCCACAACTATACCCCTCTTGGCTGGGGAGAATGTGGTGCAGTACTGAAAGAGTGCAATCTTATTTTGAAAGGAACAAGTTATGGCAAGAAAAAAGGGACTTCAAAAATACACACATGAATGGGTTTAAGATTTCTTCAACCTAGTAACAGGGTTAGAATGTGATTTTTTTTGTGCTCGAGGTGAAGAATGTTTGTGCTATGGAATGGGAGACTTAGCGGGAACAGTGGCAAAGTGGTTATCTTACTGGACTAGTAATCCAGAGGCCTGGACTAATAATCCTGAAACACGAGTTTAAATCCTACCAGTGGCAGCTGGGGAATTGAAATTCAAAATAAATCAGGAATAAAAAGCTAGCATCGGTAACAGTGACAATGAAACTAATAGATTGTGGTAAAAACCCATTTGGTTCACTGATGTCCTTTAAGGAATGAAACCTGCTGCCCTTACCTGGTCTGGCCTATATGTGACTCCAGACCCACAGAAATGTGGTTGACTCTTAACCGCCCTCTGAAATGGCCCAGCGAGACACTTAGTCCGCTACAAAGACAGACTGCAGCGGTTCAAGATGGTGGCTCATCATCACCTTCGAGGGCAATTAAGGATGGGCAATAAATGCTGATCGTGCCGACGCCCACATACAATGAATAAAAAAACTTCCTCACCTCTTTGCAACAGCAAGCACGCCTTGCATACAGAGCAAATCGAATTCGAAACACATTTTCATCCCCAACTATAGATGGGCGCCCCATATTGTTACAGTGGGGTGTTAATTCTGGCAATTTTCCTTTTACTTGTGGGCTCAGACCCACCAAGAACTGGACTATAAAGAAACATAGAAAATAGGAGCAGTAGTAGGCCATTCGGCCCTTCGAGTCTGCACTGCCATTCAATATGGTCATGGCTGATCCTCCATCTCAACACCATATTCCCACTTTCTCTCCATACCCCTTGATGCCTTTTGTTTCTAGAAATCTATCTATCTCCCTCTTAAATATATTCAGTGACTTGGCCTCCACAGCCTTCTGTGGCAGAGAATTCCACAGGTTCACCATCCTCTGAGTGAAAACATTTCTCCTCATCTCGGTCCTAAATTTCCTCCCCCGTATCCTGAGACTGTGACCCCTTGTTCTAGACTTCCCAGCCAGGGGAAACATCCTCCCCGCATCCAGTCTGTCCAACCCCATCAGAATTTTATACGTTTCAATGAGATCCCCTCTCATTCTTCGAAACTTTAGTGAATACTAAAGCTGCCTGAACTCATCCTTCACAAAACATTTCCACCATGCATTAAAAAAAAGACATGGCAGAACTGGCTAGAAGATTCCTGAGATTCTAGCCACATTAATACTCAGAACAAAACTGCTCAATTAACGCCGAAGCCTTATAAATGCACCGGTGGGGATCACAAGTCATGGCCACTGGAACTCTGGTCTCCAGACTCATTTAATTCAAGATATTTACCAGACAGAAAAGGCAATCACTTTTCCCATCTGAACTGGATTGAAGAACAGGCCCAGGGATAGGACAGCAATGTTCAGAGACACGGCACCAAGCAATCTTCCGCAGCAATTAAACTCCCCAACATCAATGGAAAAAGAAAAAGGAATAAAAAAAAAAAAAGTTAAGCATAGATTGATCAAATATTGTTAATTCCAATGAAAGGATATCAGGGGTCAAAGCTAGGACTTTCTGCCAGTTTTCTTTACTGCTAAAGATGTCTTGTTTATTCACGGCATAGTCTTCAAAATAATTGTCGATCACATTGATAGCTTGCCTACAAGTGGATCAAAAGCAATGGTTAGCAATAGGGCTGACGTGGCGAACCATCACCAACTAATCGTTCCCACTCCAGATCACTCCTGCGTCACACAAGCACAAAATGACTTTGATCTGGGCTTTTAAAAATTCAGCACGTAGCGAAACAATCATAATCAACTGATTTACAATTTCCACAAAAATGCCAACATAATCAGCATGAACCCAGTAATACAACCAATACACACTTAACATAAGTCATAAAAATGCAATTTCATTTATTCAATCACCATAAACTCAATGGCCTCAACATAATGCACATTAAAGAGCATACCCTCAGATTGAGCAATGCCACAGATCTGCTCGTACTGTATAATATAAGCTTTACGTATACTCACACTTCGGTTCATCACACGTTGTAATCACACTATCACTGCACAGAACAATATGCCGGAGCCACAATATCTAGGGCCCAATTTTCCCTGGTGATTTGCACCATTTTTTTTGGCGTGCGCTGTTTTTTTGGGTGTAAGTTTTAAATTAAAGTTTCCCCAAGTAATCTGTGCCAGCGTAACTGAGTTAGTTACGATTTTTTTTAGTTTCATTTTTTTTCTGTCATACCCGATGTCTGCATCAGTTTTTGTCAATTATGGAAGTTTGTCCCCCCAAAAGATTCTCCTAGATCGGCGTATGTGATCACTCCCGAAAAACCTTCGGCTGAGTTATGAAAAAGCAGCGTATATTGCAAAATCGGCGCAGAAAGACGCCATTGTTTTTCAGCGACGTTTTGGAGGGAGTCAAGAAGACTTAAATATACATAATAAAGATTAATTTGTTTTACTTTGTAACGCAGGAAATGGAAATTTGATGGAATTCTGTAACTTTTCATCTTTCAACTGACACGCCACCACCAAACGTCTGCAAGGTCGGAGCGCCGGCCGGCAGAATCGGTCCTGCGCCCGGACATAGGGGTTCGGCTGCAAAAGAAGCCCGGGGGGGCAGGGGTGGGGGGCTGTGGAAGGCAATCAGAAGGCATCACAAGACTGCACTACGCTTCAAATGTAGCCCGGGGGTGTTGCTGATCATTGCGCCTGCGCAGACCTGGGTGAGGTCCATACAGACCTGTGGGGAAAGAAAAGAACCTTGTCCTGCCTGCCTGCCATTTTGAGCTTCTTGCAAAGATAAAATGTAAGCATGGGGGCAATACTGACAATGCCATACCTTGTGCAAGCTCTTTGCATCATCGTGCTGCGGGGACGACAATTGATTCGACATCATCCCATCAAGAACCTCAGAGCCCGTAGGCTGATGGGCAGGAGGCCTTAGCCACTTCGGGTATATTGAGACAGGCGTTCGTACCTGCAGCCGAGTGATGCACTGTGTCAGAAGGCTGCGTTTCCACAAAGAAGTTGTAACAGATCTGTGAGTTGGTGAAAGCAGACCTGCAACCTAGAAGCATCAGGACCGCTTTGTCAGTTGACGTGAAGGTTACTGCTGCACTTTCATTCTATGCATCCGGATCCTTCCAAGCTACAACTGGGGATGTGTATGCCATTTCTCAACATGCAACACATGTTTGCATTCGGCAGGTGATTGCTGCACTATATGCCCAGAGGAATGACTATATAAAATTCCCCATGACCGCCCAGGCAACGTGTGACAGGGCTGTGGGCTTCTCCAGGATTGTTGGCTTCCCAAAGGTACAGGGCTGCATTGATTGTACCCACATCATCTTACAAGCACCTTGAGGATTCAGAGATGTACAGGTACAAAAAAGGCATTCACTTCATTAATGTGCAGCTCGTGTATGATATGCAAAATATCCTGGGAGTACCCCTGACGTGTTCATCCTACACGAGAGCTTTATATCTGCCATGTTTCAGCAGCAGCCAGAAGGGCAGAGCTGGCTACTGGGAGACAAAGGGTACGGCCTCGCCACCTGGCTCATGACACCCCTACGCCCAAGCCGGAGGGAAGCTGACCGGGAATACATGTCGCATATTGCGACATGCAGCATCATAGAGAGGACCATTGGCATCTTGAAACAGCGTTTCCGATGCCTGGACCATTCCGGAGGCTACTTGTTATACTCCCCTGAGATTGGTCAGTCAATTCACTGTTGTGTGCTGCATAACTTAGCCATCATGAGCCAGCAGCAGATGGTAGGAGAAGACGCACCTGAGGGGAGAGTGGCTGATGATAATGATGAGGAAGAGGAAGATGCAGATGACTAGGACGAGGAAGCCATGCAACTACCTAAACCTGGAGCACGACAGCGGAGGAGGGCGGGCTGTCGTGCCCCTTCAACGATTGCTTGAGCACTTTGCTGTCTGAAGGCTCAGTGGCAACTATGCCACATGGACCATGTTTACTGTTTGGACCTGTTCCGTAATGTTGTGTTGTGTTAATGGAACAAATGATGGAAATGATTCTTGTTTACTTCAAAAGTTGCATTAATAATGGAAATGATTCAGTTATAATTTAAAATATATTTTATTCAAAAGTTTAACATTTGTTTGTACTTAACTTACATATTCTTGTATCACACTTTAAAGTTTTCAGTTAAGATCACTTAAAAACTTTATGATCACTTACCAACTTTTAAACTTGCAAATTTACATAACTTGGAGGGGGAGCAACGTGGAGGGCCCGGCCTCGGGGTTCTTCTGAGGCTAGTCTGGGAATTGGCAGTTGATTGTGTTAATGGGTGCGGGGTCTGGACGTGTTCCCTTATTGCAACAGCTAACTCCAAAATTCGCTCCCTTGTGTGCCCTGGCAGTGTCTCAACTACCTCCAACATTTCCTTCCTCATGTTCACTGAGTGTTTGAACTACCTGCGACATTCCTGCCCTCACGTGCACCGACATGGTTTCAGCTGACAGATATTCCCTCCCTCGTGTTTCCGGACAGTGTTTCCATTTCTCGAGAGTGTTGTTACTTCTCCCGACAGTCCTGATACCTTGATACCTCATCACCCACCCCACTGATGGTGTCCAGGAGTGATCGAGTACGGTCAATGCTCTCCGCACTCATTGCCATCACGTGAACCACATGTGTTAGATCCTGCACCTCAGGAGAGTGTGGTCAAGCTTTCCTTCCCCTCCTCACCTTGGGTGTGCCTCGCTGCACCCCACCACTGGGACCCGCAGCCTCGGACGGTGGGAAACCATGGAATGTCTCACCAACACTCAAACCACTAGCACCTCAACGGGCAGCACCTGCACCTCCTCCAAAGTGAGTACAACAGTGGGGGCTTCATCCATCCCCTCCGGCCCCCCCCCCTCCTATGCTCTTGGTCTGGAAGGTGGGATTGGAAGATGTTCTCCTCTTCAGGCTCGTCCTCGTCTGAATCTTCTTCTACATCGTCAGGGTTGGCCTCAAGTTCTGCAAAATATAACACAACAGACAAATGGTTAGCAGCAGAGGAGGGGGCAGGGTGGGTGCATGAGTAGGCTCTCACAGCGCAGGCAACAGGCTGATTTGAAGGAACATGATGAATGATAGCACATTACATCAACCGAAGCGTAGCTGACGGAGATATCTCCATGAACTGAAGCATGGCTAGCCCGTGCAGTACTGAACATTTAGCAAAGCCAGACTGTGGAATTTGCAAGTCTCACCCTCTTCCTCGAGTGTGGGCCCAGCTTGTGCAGTGGTGGTTGCTTTTCTCCAGACAGGACCCATCAAAGCAGGGACCCTCTCTTCCAAGGGTGTCAATGGGAGCAGATTTGCCGGGTCTCCTCCTGTTTGCGTTCTTTCCCTTTTCTTATGTGCTACCTTCCTCTGCAAAAATGAAAATATAACCTTTTAGAGAGGGTGTCTTTCTGCTGGGTGGGACACATGCAGATGGTCACATTTCCAATTCCATTGAATAAATGAAAATATTACTTACACTAACGACTTGACCAAGGTCCTGCCACTTCTTTTTACACTGGCCTCCAGATCTCGGGGTGGTCACGATTGCGCAGTAATCTTCGGCAACTTGGTTTCTTCATTTCTTTGGGTGGAACTTTTATGCGACTTCTGCTGGTATCCAGCTTCTGCCATCTGGCCTCAATCACAGTAACTAGTGCCTCCACTTCTTCCTATAATAAATTCTTGGTCCTGACACCACGTTGCATCTTGTATTGCTGCAGCTGCGATTTTTCCAATGATAATTACAATTCTCACACAGCATTCAACGCGCTCACACACACAACTGGCTCTTTAAAAATGACCAATTGCAGACCGGAAGCTGTACTGCGCATGCTCGCCCATAGGAATCCCATCAAAAATTTCCTTTTTTTCCTCCGTGCAGAAGGGGCAGCATCGTTTTTTCGGCAGTCAATAGGCTCCACCCCCCGAAGCGACTGGACAGGCTGCACAGCTGCAAATTTGAAAAATACAGCGGGGAAACTTGGCATTTATTTTTGGAGTATTTCTGGCCTAGAAAAACAGGTGTAACTCTGGCAATACGCCAGAAAACGGCTTTGGACAAAATTGAGCCCCTAGTGTTGTAGTTGACTTTCCCACAAAAGTAGGCTTCTGATCCCCAGCCTTGAATAATTAACCGTTGAACTCACTCAATGTTTATCCATCAATTATACTTTTTAACCTTAAATGAAACATACTTTAGGATATTGTTTTAAATGGTACAATGTACCTGTCCATAGACAATAGCACATCTCGTGATTGGTCAGTGATCCAACTACAGCTGGATACATTCAAATGTCTTCATAAAGACTTGCATTTCTATAGCACCTTTCACAACCTCAACATGCCCAAAGCGCTTCACAGCCAATGAAGTACTTTTGAAGTGTCGTCACTGCTGCAATGCTGGGAAATGTACCAACCAACTTTTGCACAGCAAGCTCCCACAAATGGCAATGAAATAAATGACCAGATAATCTGCTTTAGTAATGTTAGTTGAGGGATAACCCTTGCTCTTTTTCAAATAGTGTTACGGGATCTTTTACATCCACCCGAGAGGACAGGTTCTCATCTCAACAATAGCACCTCCAACAGTGCAGCCTTAAGTTTGTGCTCAAACCTCTGGAGTGAGACTTGAGCTTCTGGCTCAGAGGTGAGAGTGCTAGCAATGAGCCAAAGCTGACACTTAATCCACAAAACGTGATTTAGTGCCTTATAGCCACACTTGGGTATCTGATATTCTCCACGTAGTCATAGAAGGAACTATTTTCTTACGCTACTGCACTCACTGAATCGAAGGATGAATGGGATGAGACAGATGCACTTTCTTGATTGTATCTGTTCCACCCTGTAAAAGAGACGGCCACATTTAACATTACAAACTGATGGAGAAAGCATAGCATGTGACCATTCTCCCAACAGGGAAATTAACCTCACAGCTTACAAGGCTTACCTTAACCACACTCAGGTACTCTGCAACAGCAGACCGAGCTGCCGGAGAAAGATTCCGTGCAGTTTCATCACAGACCCAGCAATGGACCCCTCTTCGGCCAGAATATACCCAGAGTCGATGCTGAAACCCAAAGTCCTCTGTGATGTGAACACAGGAAACCTACATTATATCAAGTTGCCCATGGCACCTGCGATATTGAATTTCAAAAAACATGCACCACTGGATTCCTATTACTACAATAATGCTAGTGTAGTTTAAAAAGGGTTACATTTTACTCTTTCTCCCCCAATTTTCCTTCAAGAACAGGATAGCATATTGGAGCTGCAATCTATTGTGCCACAAAATGATTGGACACGGATCTGAGCCACATGTTAAGTTGCAGATTACGTAGAATGTACAGGCCCACCTGCTCCATGTCGGTCTTTATGATCTCAGTACATGGGGAGGCAGCGAGTCGAGACAAATTGCTTCCACATATGGAAGAGATGAGCCGCCCCAGCAAAGCAATGAATAGCAGACGACACAGGGAGCCCAAGCTTAGTGATAGACCACCATGTTCCAGTGTCTCATCTTTAAGAAATGCTGATAAGTGGCAGCACATTCAAGAGGTCAACCACTTTCTGATAGCTTATTAAAGAGCGAATGTGTTTTGAAAAATAGAGCAGTTTCTATTTTCACCAGTACGTGAAACCAACATCCATTTTATGGCTTAGAAACAAAGCAAGTATCTCCACGAGGTTAAGGTATCGTCTGGCATAGTGTCGTGTTGACTCAGACAGACCAAATTACCCCAGGTTCAGCTCGGCTGGGGCAGCAGTAAGCACGTCACAATTCACCCAAACGCTCCAGGTGGTGAGGGAAGAGAATAAGAAAACCAAAACAGGCAGAGCTCGTGTTCCTGAACATTACCCGAGACCCCAACTGGAACGTGTGATGCTCGCCACTGCCCATTAGCTCGCTGACACTCGCTCAAGAACAAAGCCACTTGGGTCAAGTATCAAAAGGCTAGAGGCTGCTTGGAACTGTAGCCCAGAAAGAACCAGTGCCTTCAGGAGAACACAAAAACTAAAAATTTAAACAGAATTACAGGAGAGAGAACAACTCAATTTTACCTCCCAATGCTCTGTCCAGAATCTTGATAGCAATGGTCATTAGTGTCCAACACCTGTGGCAAATGTCTGCAGAGCTGAAGAATACAAAATAACTGGACTGAAACGTGTCCGTATAATTCCATGACATTCGATGTCAATATGAACAGAATAGGCTATGATTGTTATCTACAGCAGAAATTAGGAACGTTGAAACATGACAATCCCTTCTCTTCAGACATCAACCCGCAAAATTATTTTCTTTTAAATTATAAACAACAAAATTCTTCCATTACCCACAAACAAGTTAACCTATGGTGAATCTAATCTGATCCAAAATCTCCAATTGGCTTTGGGTTCCATTTTACTAAATATAATAACTACCTGGGCAGTTTTCAAACCGTTCCAGATTACTGAGAGACACAGGCCGTGTCCACATCTTCCAAACTATTGTCTATTTCTCATTGTACTTGATCTTTCTCCAATTTCTGCTGGATTTGTGGAGTAAACGGAAATGCAATCACAGCCCTTTCGTCCACAGCTCGCCTCAAAGTTCCTTGGTGAACGTAACTGCCGAGCACGAAAGAGGCACATGTAATGCTTTCACTTTACCCTGGTTCACTATGTTACACTTTCCAAACACCAAGGTACTTCAGCATCCTTGGTCTACGATTCTACTGTTGGGATAAGGGAGCTGCTTTTAGCAGTGCTCATGCAGGCAGTGTCTGGACAGTGCTCTCCCACAACCCAAACTACAGAAGTGCCAATTTTAAAAGCAAGTTATTCCAGTTCTGATGAAAGGTCATTGACCTGAAACGTTAACTTGGTTTCTCTTTCCTCAGATGCTGCTTGACCAGTTGAGCATTTCCTGTTTTAATTGTAAAGGCACCGTGGGTTTAGCACTGTAAAACGCTGGGACTGTGCAAAGGATGCTAAGCATCAACATACCTGCAACAGGTTCGGACGTCATCATAGTCAGTCATATCAATATCAAAGACCAGCTCTTTTGCTTTGGCCTGGAACGTTCCTGACTTCACAGAGTTATGTTGGCTAGGCTACAAAAAAACCACACTGAACAGTTAGGAATTGCTGGCAAAAACTTCCACCCCACCTCACTAATTTTCTCCTCTTCAGTGAAGGCTTCTTCAACAACACCTTCCTAACCTGCGACCTCCACCACCTAGAAGGACAAGGACAGCAGGCGCATGGGAACACCACCACCTCCAAGTCACACACCATTCTGACTTGGAAATATATCGGCCGTTCCTTCATCGTCGCTGGGTTAAAATCCTGGAACTCTCTCCTTAACAGCACTGTGGGAGCACCTTCACCATACGGACTGTAGCGGTTCAAGGCCACCACCTTCTCAAGGGCAATAAATGATGGCCTTGCCAGCGACGCCCACATCCCAGGAACAAAAAAAAAGCGCCTGAGTGAGCTATGATGCCAGGTGCCCTCTGGTACTTTGGCCAACTGGCTGTTATGTTAATAGCCGAGCATTCACAGGCTGTCTTAATGTGCAGCAGCGGAGCCGAGCTTGATATCCGACGTCCACACAAAAACACAATTTCGAACAGTGGTTGCTGGATAGCAATCAGGATTTCCCTAGACAATTTCCCCTACCTTTATTTGCCCAGGGGTGCCAAAGTTAACTGCAGTTCGTATCCCAGCTGCTAACCTGGCTGCGATCAGCTAAATTACTCAATAGTATTCCAGTCAATTCATCTATCACATATTATCAACATAACAAAAACAGATTATCTGGTCATTACAGGATGGACCTCCGTTATCCGGCACCACCTCTCGTCCGGCATGATTCCGGCGGCCGACACCACCCTGACTTTGGGCCCAGGCTGACACCTGGCCGGCCAACAATTCGGGCCCGCCTGGGGCACCGCCCTCTGCCGAGGGTGCCGGATAAGGGAGGTTCAACCTGTACCACTTTGCTGTGTGTGGGAGCTTGCTGTGCGCAAATTGGCTGCCGTGTTTCCCACATCACAACAGTGACTACACTCCAAAGGTACTTAATTGGCTGTAAAGCGTTTTGAGACATTCGGTGGCTGTGAAAGGCGCTATATAAATGCAAGTCTTTCTTTTTAAACATGGGGTGCATGATTCATTGAAAACTCAGTATAAGCACGTGCATTACTGGTTACTCCTGCAGGTGGTGCTGTGACAGATATTTTGCAATGTTAAAGGCATCATTCAGAGAGACAGTGTCTGAGATTGGTGACATCTGAAGTACTGTTCCTCAAAGTTACCTTGCAGGAGTAGACAGCTCCAATGTCAATCTTATAAGGGACCATTTTCTGCATCTCTTTCTCCAGTTCATTCTGATTGTTAAAGGATTGGTAACGTACATAGATGTCATCCTTCAGGGTGAAGGAGAATTCTCGATTCTGGAAATAGTTCCGAGGGACTGTTGACACAAAGAGAGAGAGTAACGATCCAGCCTTGTGTGTAAAGACAGGAGGATCCCAGTGTGGTACTGAGCCGCACAGACCAGGATACACTTTTTCTAAGAAACATACTATAGAATTAATCAATGGGGTCACTAATTTATTTAGCATATTTGTACCAAAACACTAGAGGAAAAATTGCACTTAAACCAATGCACTCTCATGTTACGCAATTGGATTCTTTAGATACTAAATTAATTTTTAAACTGTACCTATCTTCAATCATCAGTGGCAGATGTGTAACCACCAGTATTTCACCACAATTATTCAGCTCAAAGTGCTCTCTCCTGCCACAACCCAAGTTTGGGAGAGGGAAAAAACATCTAATTGTATGGCTGGCGGTAAAAAAAAACAGTTCAGGTGGAACTTTCAAACTTTCCACCATTACACTGCACTGAAATCCTCGTGACAACAGATGTGTGTGAGAAAGATGCTCTCATGCCTGCATTTATTGCACATCCCTCAGTACCCTGGCTTTTTTTTTACAACCGAGTGACTATAAAGAGCGTCAAATCAACCGCTGTGTGGGACTGGAGTCACATGTAGGCCAGACCAGGTAGGAAAGGCAGGTTCCCGACCTTGCAGGGCATCCGTGACCTCGTTGGCTTTTTAAACAACAATCTAGAAGATTTTCATGGTCATTTTTTTCTGCTGGCAGCCTACAAAGTACAACATAGATTAGAATAGATGACAGTAGAGTTACATTTTGAACAGTGAAAATGGTGCGATGAACCAGCTCTGAAGCTTCAAGAGATGGGATTTAACATACAAAACCTGTGCAAAACTCTTCAGAAATATTGTGTAAAAGGCAGCAAGCTTGGTGTGTTATCACAGAAGTTACACGGCAAACTTGTTGCATTTCATTATTTTTTTTGTGGTTGAAACGCTGATTCAAACGCAATTCTTTCCACCACTCATTTCAACAGTTCCTTTCAATAGTTTTGCAATTGGTTTCAGTTTGCCCCCCAAAAATCTCAACTGTTGGCAATCATCTGCCTTGGTAGCGATGAAGCAGTCTAAACAGGAGCGAGGATGGGTGTGCTATATTCATACAATATGCTGCAATTTACAGTTGTCAATAAGATATCTGACAGCAATTAAATTGCAGGGTGCTGACCTATCCGAACTCAGAACAAATATCAGAACGCAGAGCTTTCTTGCACCACGAGACTTACAATTAAATAATATTCCTTATAAGTAAGCCTTATATTACCGCACCATAGGGTATTTATACTTTTAAACATTTTATATTACAACACAAAGACAACAAAAGGGGGGGGGATTAATGTGGCAATAAGTCGATTTAAATATGTACTGATGTATCTTTGATAAAGAAACATCACGCGGGAGGAAGTTCATTCATTTTTCCTGGAAACCTTTTGCACAGCGAGAGTAGCGAAAGCCACTTACAGAAGAAACATCTTTATGTTATATTTACTCCTTACCACCACCATAGTTTAGCCATCTGAAGTACTGAGGATATGGGAAGAGGCGCCTGTAATAAATGGGGAGCAAATCTGGTAATTCAGCCGCATCGTACCGACTGTCGGTTAACGCCATTTTCTGAGGCGGGAATTGCAAAAAAAAACGCGCGCAAAGCAGTCAACCGTAACCGTTCACCCCGCACCGGAAACCGCCCGCCAGGCCTGCCGGGAGTTGCAGTCTGCAGGGGCTGATTACCTTTTTCTTCCCTCAAACCTCCAGGTTAAGAGGGCATCTTAAAAAATGTTTGCCAACCCTTTTTAGGCTGTCGTTTTCCATCCCCTTTCTCATTAAAGACGATAGATTTTGATACCCTTTTTTGGTTCTTGTTTTCCATCTCCTTTCCTAAACATTAAAGGCAATGATACACTTTTAAATTGACTTGTTTCTGGCCAGGGCAGGAGATCAACTCCTATAAAAGTTGGGTACTGTGTGACATTTGGCTCAAGGGGTTCTCCTGGACCAGTTTGATCGCCAAAGGGTTCGGGTAAAAATTTTCCAGATTTTGTTTCCCTAATTGGCCTGGGTTTTTATCTATCCTATTTGACCCTGAGCTGAGCTGCCAACCCCGTATCCTCTCCATCACCAAGTCCGTCTACTTTCACCTCTGTAGTCATCATCATCATAGGCAGTCCCTCGGAATCGAGGAGGACTTGCTTCCACTCCCATAGTGAGTTCTTTGAAGGCTGAGCAGTCCGATACGAGAGCCACAGACCCTGTCACAGGTGGGACAGACATTCATCGAGGGAAGGGTTCGATGGGGCTGGTTTGCCGCGCGCTCCTTCCACTGCCTGCGCTTGGCCTCTTCACGCTCTTTGCATTGAGACTCCCAGATGGACTTTCTCCACCTTGGGCGGTCTGCGGCCAGGGTCTCCCAGGTGTCGGTGGTGATGTCGCACTTTACCAGGGAGGCTTTGAGGGTGTCCTTATAACGTTTCCGCTGTCCTCCTTTGGCTTGTTTACCACGAAGGAGCTCCGCATAAAGCATTTGCTTCTGGAGTCTCGTATCTGGCATGCGAACTATGTGGCCTGCCCAGCGGAGCTGATCGAGTGTGGTGCTTCAATGCTGGGAATGTTAGCCTGGTCGAGGACACTGATGTTGGTGCGCCTGTCCTCCCAAGGGATTTGCAGGATTTTGTGGAGACATCGTTGGTGATATATCTCCAGCGACTTGAGGTGCCTTCTATATATCGTCCATGCCTCGGATCCATACAGGAGGGCGGGTATTATTACAGCCCTGTAGACCATGAGCTTTGTGGTAGATTTGAGGTCCTGGTCTTCAAACACTCTTTTCCTCAGATGGCCGAAGGCTGCACTGGAGGCGATGTTGAATCTCCGCATCAATGTCTGCCTTTGTTGATAAGAGGCTCCCGAGCTATGGGAAATGGTCCACGTTGTCCAGGGCCGCGCCGTGAATCTTGATGACTGGAGAGCAGTGCTGTGCGGCGAGGACAGGCTGGTGGAGGACCTTTGTCTTACGGATGTTAAGCATAAGGCCCATGCTTTCATATGCCTCAGTGAATACATTGACTATTATCCTGGAGTTCAGCCTCTGAATGTATGTAGACGCAGACGTCGTCCGCATACTGCAGCTCAACGACAGAGGTTGGGGTGATCTTGGACCTGGCCTGGAGGCGGCGTAGGTTAAACAGCTTCCCACTGGTTCTGTAGTTTAGTTCCACTCCAGCGGGGAGCTTGTTGACTGTGAGGTGGAGCATGACAGTGAGGAAGATCGAGAAGAGGGTTGGAGCGATGATGCAGCCCTGTTTGACCCCGCTCCGGATGTGGATTGGGTCTGTAATGGATCCGTTGGTAAGGATAACGGCCTGCATGTCATCGTGAAGCAGGCGAAGGATGTTGACAAACTTTTGGGGGCATCCGAAACGGAGGAGGACGCTCCATAGACCCTCACGGTTGACAGTGTCAAAAGCCTTTGTAAGATCGAAAAAGGCCATGTATAAGGGCTGGCGCTGCTCTCTTCATTTTTCCTGCAGCTGTCGCGCTGCAAAGATCATGTTTGTTGTGCCCCGTAGGGGACGAAATCCGCATTGTGATTCCAGGAGGAGCTCCTCGGCCACAGGGAGGAGTCGATTGAGGAGAACTCTAGTGACAACTTTCCCAGTGGCTGATAGCAGGGAGATTCCCCTGTAGTTGCCGCAGTCGGACTTGTCCCCTTTTTAAAAAATGGTCACGATCACTGCATTTCTGAGATCCCCCGGCATGCTCTCCTCCCTCCAGATGAGAGAGATGAGATCATGTATCTGTGCCAACAGCGCCTCTCCGCCATACTTTAGCGCCTCAGCAGGGATTCCATCCGCACCCGTAGCCTTGTTATTCTTGAGCTGTTTTATGGCTTTGGCAACCTCGTGCACTGAGTTGGTGGCGGGTCGCATGCTATTGAATGGAGTCGAGAACACTAGAGTCAAAGGCAGAGTCTCGATTGAGGGGATCTTCAAAGTGCTCCTTCCAGCGGGCCCTGACAGCCTCAGTGTCCTTGATGAGTGTTTCCCCGTTTTTGGCCAGGAGTGGGGTGGGGCCTTGGGAGTTTGGACCGTAGGTGGCCTTGACTGCAGTGAAGAATCCATGCACATCATGGCTGTTGGCCAGCTGCTGTATCTCCTGTGCTTTTTCCATCCACCACCTGTTCTTTAGGTCCCGGGTTTTTTGTTGGACCTGAGCCTTGAGCCGTCTGTAATGTTGTTTCGCAGCTCCCGAATTACGCTCGATGCAACGGATGAGGCTAAAGAAGGTTTTTATTCCAACCTCGAGACATCCTTGTCCCGCGTCCCCACAGGTGACAAATTGATCCTCCTGGGTGATTTTAATGCCAGGGTCGGCAAAGACACAGCCCTCTGGGGAGGCGTGATTGGCAGAGAAGGGGTAGGGAAAGCCAACTCCAATGGTACCCTACTCCTGACAAAATGTCTTGAACATGAACTCCTCATCACCAACATCCTGTTCCGCCAGAGGGACAAATACAAGGCATCGTGGCAACACACTCGCTCCAAACACTGGCACCTGCTTGACTATGTCATCGTCCGAGCCAGGGATCGCAAGGATGTGCGCATCACCCGCGCCATGACAGGAGTTGACGACTGCTGGATAGACCACCGCCTAATCCGATCCATCATCAACATTAACATTGCCCCAAAGCAGAGGGGACAGCAGAAGCAGTTCTGCAAAAAAGTTAATGCCGGGGCACTTAGAGACCCAGCTAAGCGAGCCCTATACAGCCAGCGCCTCACAGCCAATCTGGCGTGCCTTAATGACCCTGAGATGCTGAATGCCCACAGCGTTTGGTCTGCTCTCCAGGCCTCGATAACCAGTGCCTGTGAAGAGACACTTGGTCACTCAACCAGAAAACATCAGGACTGGTTTGATGAAAATGATCAGGAGATTGAAGAACAAATAGATCGCAAGCGCAAAGCATTTCTGAGCCTCAAGCAACCTCTGTAGTATCATCCCTGCCTCAGCCCATCTGCTGCTGAAACCCTCATTCATGCCTTTGTTACCTCCAGACTCGACTATTCCAATGCTTCTTGTGCATCCCCGATTTTCATTACCTCACTGGCGGGCATGACTTCAGCTGTTGCAGCCCTAAGCTCTGGAATTTCCACCATAAATCTCTTCGCCTCTCCATCGCTTTGAAGGCGGTCCTTAAAACCTCTCTCTTTGACCACGCTTTTGATCACATAGAAATTTACAGCGCAGAAGGAGGCCATTTCGGCCCATCGTGTCTGCGCCGGCTGACAAAGAGCCACACGGCCCTCGGTCAGCAGCCCTGAAAGTTACATATAAACCTATGAACAATGACGGAAAGGTAAAAAGCACCCAGCCCAACCAGTCCACCCCACACAACTGCGACATCCCTTGCACAGAAACATTCTACACTCCACCCCTCCTGGGAGAGGCAAAAACCAGATAAAACCCCAGGCCAATTGGGGAAAAAAAATCTGGGAAAATTCCTCTCCGACCCATCCTGGCCATATTCGATTCCCTGCAGTACTTACCATCATATCTGCGCCAGCCAGCAAGAGGTTATCCAGTCACCTATCCTAATGTCTTTCTTTGTCTCAGTGTCAACGCTTGTCTGAATATGCTCCTGTGAAGCACCTTGGGACGTTTTACTATGTTAAAGGTGCTATATAAATGTAAGTTGTTATTGAGTTAGCTTTAAAGCCACAATCAACTTGCAAAATCAGCTGACAAACAAAATTAATTTGTTGTTTTCTGTTTTTTAAAATTCATTCTTGGAATATGGACATGGCTGGCAAGGCCGTCATTTATTGCCCAACTCCAGTTGCCCTGAGAAGGTGGTGTTGGGCCTTCTTCAAAATGTTTATACTGCTCCAATTAATCTGTGGTGGTGGTGGGCCTTCTTGAACCACTACAATCTGCCAGGTGAGGTGTTATTCTTTGGATACAACTGTCCTCTCCACTTCAGAGTCAACCACGTTGTTTTGAAGTATATCGTTATCTCTCAAATGAAGAGCAATTTTTCACATAATTTTTGTACATCAGGAATATTAGGATGCAAGAGTTGGGCAACACGATGGTTTGGTGCAATAATCCAGATCCCAGGCCTTCCTATGTTTTATATATTTACCAATCTTAGAAATGGTCATAACTGAACTTTAATAAATCTTCTACACCAAGGCTAAATATCCAAGTTCAAATTTTACCGACTTTGTGTATCCACTTGTCCTTGGAATGTGAAGTCAATCTTAGATTTGTCCATATTTTGGCATTTATGACACCTATAAAATAGCACTGTAAACTGGAGCCATGGAAACACTCAGGCAAATTATTTAACGATTATGTGCTTCCTGGAATAAATAGAATTTATATTTAATTTTGAATGGGCTTGGTATTAAAATATAAGTTAACTTGTTACCACTTAAGATGCGAATCACATCAATGGTTTATCTTGTGCCTAAACTTATTCTAAAGTTCATTATCAACCAAACATTTCTTTCATAATACTTATAAGTTTAGATACTATACATGTCAGTCACAGTTGATGTCTGCCATGCTAACAAAAATGCTCAGTTAAAGAGAACGTTTCACAACCCACCCATGAAATTCCTCTGCGCGGAGCGGATCATGCGCCAGACCTGCTCCACTCCGTCTTACCAGTTCTTTAAACGGCCGAACCAAGTCCTTGAAAGGACCGCTGGAGGTCGCCATCAGTATTTGTGCATACTTCACTCCACAGAACCCCCTCCGTCAGAAGGCCGCTGACTGTGGGGAATCAGCCCAAATTGGATCGAGCCACACGGATGAGCAGCCTTTGGAAGCACGACAGGCGCCAGCAGCTCGCCGACGATTATAATGTGGCCCAAGAACTAACTTAGGACGGTCCTGATGCCTGCCGGTTTGGGCATGCACTGGAAGCGTGTCGTCAATTAAACACCCAAATATGAGCCACAATGAATCCCCATGAAGTATGTTATGTAAATTTAACAACAACTCAATGTTACTGATACTGATTAAGCAGTTGCTTACAATACAGTGATAATATAGCGCCCAAGATAATGAATTAAGATTTTGTGCCATGCTGCATTTAGAAACAGTAGGCAATTTCAAATCCTCAAGCCTGCTCCACTATTTTTGTTAGCTTTGACATGACATCAGCTACCTTTAATAGCCCAATTCCTTGCATTTTTACCATATCCGTAAAGACCCTTACTTCCCAATCCCAAGTATCGATCTCCCTATTAAAGGGCTAATTGACTTGGCATCTGCAGTCTTCTGGGGCGATGCATTCTACATTTTCACAACTCTCTGTGTGAAAAATTATCCCGGTCATGAGGCAACATGGGCTGGTTATAATTTGGATGAACTATTTTCTTATTTAATTCAGGTTTAAGAACATGTGAGAAATTTTCACTTAAAAAAAATGTGCAAATGGATGTACAGCAACATTACACATGGCTCCACAAATGTTCCTGTTACAACTCAGTATGATCAACACCTTTTCTGCCTAGCCACTTTGTGTGTGAAACCAGTCTGAAAGTGCATCATTTTTTAACCACTGCAAATTTAGTTCATATTTCATAAGATTGGCACCACTATAACTTATGCCCATTGGATAAACAGATACTGTGCCAGGGGCTCATACAGGATATGTAATTTTATTTGCACCTATAATGATCATGTTATTCAATCAGGTATGCTTGTTGCATAAACGTAACATCTAACAGGTTCCAGGTAAACTTTTGCCATGTAATATGGAACAGATTATAGTCGGTAATTTAAGAGTATATGGAGGTGAAACTGATGTAGGGAGGTTGTGCAAAATGGACAATACTGAATCGGCACCCTGTTTTATGTGCTGCCCGATCTTCTGCCAATTTGTTATCGCCTGTTTTAAGCAATTGCCCAAGACCAATTTCATCTCATATTCCTTTGTATGTTAGGTTAACAAAAATCCTTTTTATTAAACTATAATTATAAATCAATCATAGTTTAGTCAAATAATTTTTCTTTAACTTTACACACAGAGGAAATCTACCTCATATCATCATCATAGGCAGTCCTTCGAAATCGAGGAAGACTTGCTTCCACTCTTAAAATGAGTCCCGAGGTGACTGAACAGTCCAATACGAGAACCACAGTCCCTGTCACAGGTGGGACAGATAGTCGTTGAGGGTAAGGGTGAGTGGGACAGGTTTGCCGCACGCTCTTTCCGCTGCCTGTGCTTGATTTCTGCATGCTCTCGGTGATGAGAGCATAGTCACTGTACTGTGTAAAGGCTTGGTGCTGTACACTGCAGTTATCTTCCTGTGACAGTGATAATAGAACATTCTACACTATGGATTCTAACTTTCTGGGTTCAGACTCATTCCATGTGGGATCATTATAGCCAACAGACAGAGGCGAGTATAGTGGAAAAAGTACTCAGCTGGGATTTCTTATATATTTTTATTATGATCTTTATACAGGATAAATCCATATATGCAGAGTTAGGTGTCTTCAATCTACAAAATAACAGAAAAAAAATCAATATTAACCGGAGAACAAATATTTATCAAAAAGTCACACAACAAATAAAAAAGTAAAAGTGAACAATCTACAAACAGCTGGACATTCATGAAGACCAGAGATATAAAAGGAAAATTAAATGTCACTAGTTTCCCCCTGTCTATTTTATTCGCTTAGAACTCCCCTGTGCCACACACCATACCAGCTAAGAGGGCGGATAGAGAACTTATTTTTCCAGGTCTCTCCCAGTACCACTCTCTAACTGGTTGGTGTTGTACATAAGAACATAAGAAGGAGGAGCAGGAGTAGGCCATACGGCCCCTCAAGCCTGCTCCGCCATTTAATATGATTATGGCTGATCCGATCATGGACTCAGTTCCACTTCCCTGCCCGCTCTCCATAGCCCCTTATTCCCTTAAGGTTTAAGAAACTGTCTATTTCTGTCCCAGCTTCCACAGCTCTCTGAGGCAGCGAATTCCACAGATCCACAACCCTCAGAGAAGAAATTAAATGTCATGTATTGCCTGTTATGTATTAATGCTTGGGGGGTCACCAGACACCAGAGGGTGCCGCGGTCGGAAGTCATCGGGCTGTACGCATGTGGCACGTGTGCTTGGTCACCTGTATATAAGCTGGGTGTCTTTGACACGCTGGCACTCTTGGACTGGAATAAAGATGGATCAGGTTGCGCCTGAGTGAGTTTACAGTAACCAGACTCTTGAGTCATTACAATTGGCGACGAGGTAATTTATGAACCTTCACATGCACAATGGGCACTGTTCGAATCCTGGAGAGATTCGTGGAGGGTGAGGACTGGGTGGATTTTGTCGACCGCCTGGATCAGTATTTTGTGGCCAACAGCATGGAGGCAGAGGCCTACGCAGTTAGGCGCAGGGCAGTTCTCCTCACCGTTTGTGGTCCGAAAATTTACGGCCTCATGAAGAATCTTCTCTTGCCTGTACGTCCGGCGGAAAAGGGGTACGAGGAATTGTGTACGTTGGTGGGTTACCATCTGAAGCCACAAGGGGGGGGGATCATATCATGCTACCGTTTCTACACGCATGTTCGTGCTGAGGGTCAGGACGTGTCGGGATTTGTCGCCGACCTGCGACGTTTTGCAGAGCTGTGTAAGTTTGGGAACATGTTGGAAGACATGCTGCGTGATGTCTTCATGATAGGCATCAGCCATGATGCGATCCTCAGGAAGCTGTTGGCTGCAGAGACGTTGGATTTGAAAAAGGCCATCGCGACTGCCCAGGCATGCATGACGACGGATGATATATCATAATTCTAAAAGGACAAAGGGTGTTAAAAAAACAAGCCTGAAGGCTTTGTGTCTTAATGCAAGGAGTATCCGTAATAAGGTGGATGAGTTAACTGTGCAAATAGATGTTAACAGATATGATGTGATTGGGATTACAGAGACATGGCTCCAGGATGATCAGGGCCATCCAGGGGTATTCAACATTCAGGAAGGATAGAATAAAAGGAAAAGGAGGTGGGGTAGCATTGCTGGTTAAAGAAGAGATTAATGCAATAGTTAGGAAGCACATTAGCTTGGATGATGTGGAATCTATATGGGTAGAGCTGCAGAACACCAAAGGGCAAAAAACATTAGTGGGAGTTGTGTACAGACCTCCAAACAGTAGTAGTGATGTTGGGGAGGGCATCAAACAGGAAATTAGGGGTGCATGCAATAAAGGTGCAGCAGTTATCATGGGTGACTTTAATATGCATATAGATTGGACTAACCAAACTGGAAGCAATACGGCGGAGGAGGATTTCTTGGAGTGCATAAGGGATGGTTTTCTAGACCAATATGTCGAGGAGCCAACTAGGGGGGAGGCCATCTTAGACTGGGTGTTGTGTAATGAGAGAGGATTAATTAGAAATCTCATTGTGCGAGGCCCCTTGGGGAAGAGTGACCATAATATGGTGGAATTCTACATTAGGATGGAGAATGAAACAGTTAATTCAGAGACCATGATCCAGAACTTAAGGAAGGGTAACTTTGAAGGTATGAGGCGTGAATTGGCTAGGATAGATTGGCGAATGATACTTAAGGGGTTGACAGTGGATGGGCAATGGCAGACATTTAGAGACCGCATGGATGAACTACAACAATTGTACATCCCTGTCTGGCGTAAAAATAAAAAAGGGAAGGTGGCTCAACCGTGGCTATCAAGGGAAATCAGGGATAGTATTAAAGCCAAGGAAGTGGCATACAAATTGGCCAGAAATAGCAACGAACCCGGGGACTGGGAGAAATTTAGAACTCAGCAGAGGAGGACAAAGGGTTTGATTAGGGCAGGGAAAATAGAGTACGAGAGGAAGCTTGCAGGGAACATTAAAACGGACTGCAAAAGCTTCTATAGATATGTAAAGAGAAAAAGGTTAGTAAAGACAAACGTAGGTCCCCTGCAGTCAGAATCAGTGGAAGTCATAACGGGGAACAAAGAAATGGCAGACCAATTGAACAAGTACTTTGGTTCGGTATTCACTAAGGTGGACACAAACAACCTTCCGGATATAAAAGGGGTCAGAGGGTCGAGTAAGAAGGAGGAACTGAGGGAAATCCTTATTAGTCGGGAAATTGTGTTGGGGAAATTGATGGGATTGAAGGCCGATAAATCCCCAGGGCCTGATGGTCTGCATCCCAGAGTACTTAAGGAGGTGGCCTTAGAAATAGTGGATGCATTGACAGTGATTTTCCAACATTCCATCGACTCTGGATCAGTTCCTATGGAGTGGAGGGTAGCCAATGTAACCCCACTTTTAAAAAAAGGAGGGAGAGAGAAAACAGGGAATTAGAGACCGGTCAGCCTGTTATGAATAATTATGGAATCAATTATTAAGGATGTCATAGCAGTGCATTTGGAAAGAGGTGACATGATAGGTCCAAGTCAGCATGGATTTGTGAAAGGGAAATCATGCTTGACAAATCTTCTGGTATTTTTTGAGTATGTTTCCAGTAGAGTGGACAAGGGAGAACCAGTTGATGTGGTGTATTTGGACTTTCAGAAGGCTTTCGACAAGAGATTAATGTGCAAAGTTAAAGCACATGGGATTGGGGGTAGTGCGCTGACGTGGATTGAGAACTGGTTGGCAGACAGGAAGCAAAGAGTAGGAGTAAATGGGTACTTTTCAGAATGGCAGGCAGTGACTAGTGGGGTACCGCAAGGTTCTGTGCTGGGGCCCCAGCTGTTTACATTGTACATTAATGATTTAGACGAGGGGATTAAATGTAGTATCTCCAAATTTGCGGATGACACTAAGTTGGGTGGCAGTGTGAGCTTCGAGGAGGATGCTACGAGGCTGCAGAGTGACTTGGATAGGTTAGGTGAGTGGGAAAATGCATGGCAGATGAAGTATAATGTGGATAAATGTGAGGTTATCCACTTTGGTGGTAAAAACAGAGAGACAGACTATTATCTGAATGGTGACAGATTAGAAAAAGGGGAGGTGCAACGAGACCTGGGTGTCATGGTACATCAGTCATTGAAGGTTGGCATGCAGATACAGCAGGCGGTTAAGAAAGCAAATGGCATGTTGGCCTTTATAGCAAGGGGATTTAAATACAGGGGCAGGTGTTACTACAGTTGTACAGGACCTTGGTGAGGCCACACCTGGAGTATTGTGTACAGTTTTGGTCTCCTAACTTGAGGAAGGACATTCTTGCTATTGACGGAGTGCAGCGAAGGTTCACCAGACTGATTCCCGGGATGGCGGGACTGACATATCAAGAAAGACTGGATCAACTGGGCTTGTATTCACTAGAGTTCAGAAGAATGAGAGGGGATCTCATAGAAACGTTTAAAATTCTGACGGGTTTGGACAGGTTAGATGCAGGAAGAATGTTCCCAATGTTGGGGAAGTCCAGAACCAGGGGTCACAGTCTAAGGATAAGGGGTAAGCCATTTAGGACCGAGATGAGGAGAAACTTCTTCACCCAGAGAGTGGTGAACCTGTGGAATTCTCTACCACAGAATGTTGTTGAGGCCAATTCACTAAATATATTCAAAAAGGAGTTAGATGAAGTCCTTACTACTAGGGGGATCAAGGGGTATGGCGAGAAAGCAGGAATGGGGTACTGAAGTTGCATGTTCAGCCATGAACTCATTGAATAACGGTGCAGGCTCGAAGGGCCGAATGGTCTACTCCTGCACCTATTTTCTATGTTTCTAATTTGAGGCAGATATCATTGACAAGTCGGAGTTCCACGGCAAGTACTGTAAACAAGATGGCGTCGTTTTTGGGCAGAGCTGCTTACGTGAAATCTGCCGCTGCTCAGAGCTCGCCAACTGGTTCGAACCAGATTTCACCCTATTGGCGTTGTGGGGGCAATCATCAGCCTCATCAGTGTCGGTTTAGACAATACTCATGCAACGGATGTTCGAAAGTGGGACATCTTCACAGGATGTGTCCACAATGGAGCAAGCGTGGTGCGGCTCACCACGTGGTTGATGAGGACCAGTTCAGTGATGTCCTGGATACGCAACCCGAGGAGAAAGTGAATTAACTGTATTTGTTCCTGAGCAAGAGCCAGCCGATAGTTGTTAATGTGAAGCTGAATGGTGTGCCTGTATCAATGGAGCTGGACACGGGTGCGAGCCAGTCGATAATGAGCCAAAGGACATTCGACAAGCTGTGGGACACTAACGCTGCGAAACCGAAGCTGAGCCCAGTCAATGCCAGGTTGCGTACTTACACTGAGGAACTCATACTGGTGCTCGGCAGTGCAGCAATCGAGGTGTCATATGACGGTGTGGTTCACAAGCTACCATTATGGATCGTCCCAGGTAATGGTCCAACGCTGTTCGGCAGGAATTGGCTCGAGAAAATCAAGCTGAACTGGAATGATGTCAAGATGTTGTCCTCGGTGGATGATACTTCGTGTGCTCAAGTATTGAAAAAGTTTCCTTCTTTGTTTGAACCGGGCATTGGTAATTTTACAGGAGCCAAGGTGCAGATTCACCTGGACTCCAATGCAAGGCCTGTCTATCACAAAGCTTGGTCTGTTCCGTACATGATGAGGGAGAAGGTTGAAATTGAGCTTGACAGACTTCAGCGTGAAGGGATCATATCACTGGTCGAGTTTAACGAGTGGGCTAGTCCCATTGTTCCTGTGTTGAAGAGTAATGGCATTGTCAGGATTTGTGGAGACTACAAGGTTACGATTAACCGATTTTCGAAACAGGATCAGTATCCGTTACCAAGAGCTGATGACCTGTTTGCCATGCTAGCTGGTGGAAAGTCGTTCACGAAACTGAATCTGACGTCGGCCTATATGACCCAGGAGCTTGTCGACACTTCGAAGAAACTCACCTGCATCAACATAAGGACTGTTCGTCTACAACAGGTGTCCTTTTTGGATTCGTTTGGCTGCAGCCATATTTCAGAGGAATATGGAGAGTTTACTGGTCCGTTCCAGGAACTGTCGTGTTTCAAGATGACATTCTGGTCACAGGTCGTGACACTGCTGAACATCTGAACAATCTTGAAGAAGTCCGACAGCGTCGGGACAAAGTGGGACTCAGGCTGAAACGCTTGGTGTGTATTCATGGCACCTGTAGTTGAATTCCTCGGGAGGAAGATTGCTGCTGATGGCATCAGGCCCACTGATTCGAAAACCGAGGCCATCAAAAATGCACCCAGGCCTCAGAATGTGATGGAGCTGCATTCGTTCCTTGGGCTACTCAACTACTTTGGTAATTTCTTACCCAGATTGAGCACTTTACTAGAGCCACTGCATGTGTTACTAAGAAAAGGTGACAACTGGGTCTGGGGTGCATCTCAAGATAGAGCCTTTGAGAAAGCCAAGAATCTGCTATGTTCAAACAAGTTGCTTGTTCATTATGATCCGTGTAAGTGTCTTGTATTGGCCTGTGATGCTTCATCATATGGGGTTGGCTGCGTACTCCAACAAGCAAATGAATCGGGCAAGCTACAACCTGTTGCGTATGCTTCGAGAAGTCTGTCTAAAGTGGAAAGAGCTTACAGTATGGTATAGAAAGAAGCTTTGACTTGTGTGTATGGGGTAAAAAAAATGTACCAGTACCTGTTTGCTCTTCGTTTTGAACTAGAAACGGATCACAAGCCACTCATTTCATTGTTTGCGGAAAGCAAAGGTTTCCAAAACAAAGGATACCAATGCATCGTCCCGCATTCAAAGGTGGGCGCTGACATTGTCTGCCTATGATTACGTCATCCGTCATAGACCTGGTACTGAGAATTGTGCCAATGCACTGAGTCGTCTGCCCTTAACCACAACTGAGATGGAGATGCCTCAACCTGCAGATTTACTGTTCGTAATAGATGCTTTTGAGAGTGAAGGAACCCCTGTCACTGCTCAACAAGTTAGGATCTGGACCAGCCCATGACCCTACTTTATCGGTTGTGAAACGGTGTGTACTCAGTGGTGATTGGTCTGTCATACCTATGGAGATGCACAAGGAGACCAACCCTTACAACCGTCGCAAGGATGAACTGTCCATTCAGTCAGACTGTTTACGGTGGAGTAATCATGTAATCATGCCTAAGAAAGGTAGAGAAAAATTTGTACGTGAACTTCATAGCACTCATCCTGGTATTGTCATGATGAAGTCCATTGCTAGGTCTCATGTATGGTGGCCAGGAAATGACTCTGATCTGGAATCGTGCGTGCATCAGTGCAATACTTGCATGCAGCTAAGTAAAGTACCAATGGAATCTCCGCTGAGTCTTTGGTCGTGGCCATCCAAACCATGGTCGAGGATCCACATTGATTTTGTGAGCCCGTTCTTAGGAAATATGTTTTTTGTCGTAGTAGATGCATATTCTAAGTGGATAAAGTGTGTTATTATGTCATCTAGCATGTCTACAGCTACCATTGAAAGCCTTCGTATCATGTTTGCTACTCATGGTTTGCCCGAGATTGTTGTGAGCGACAACGGATCTTGCTTCACAAGTCTTGAGTTCCAGGAGTTCATGAAACTTAATGGCATCAGACATGTGAGATCAGCTCCATTCAAGCCTGCTTCTAATGGTCAAGCAGAGCGTGCCATTCAAACGATTAAGCAAAGTATGAAACATGTAACTCAGGGCTCACTGCAGAGACGGTTGTCATGTATATATATATTTTTATTTTTTTATTTTTTTAATTCGTAGCCAATCGTTCCAATTCTTTGTCAAATCACAAACGCCAGAGGTCACCTTGCACATGCCAAGGATCACTCTGCGCCAATGCTCTTAGCCAAAAGGCCTAGAGCCACTGCACCGTTCCTGGAAGTACTGCAATACCAGGTTCGTGCCATGGAGGTGGATGGGTCAAGCCACCCCACACACCTCCGTGGAGGTGGATGGGTCAAGCCACCCCACCCACCTCCCGCTTCCAAAAAAGCAAGCACATACCCTCCTGATATTGCTCAGTTACAGGTCAAGACCTCATACGCTCACTGGGGTTAGTCCTGCTGAACTACTAAGGGTTAATCCCTTTTAAACCATTTCAAGGTTGGTGTAAATTACTAGTGACAATTTCTAGTTACTTCTAAAGGTAAAATAAGATTACAAGTTTAAGTAAAACTGCAATATTAAACAGATAGGATTCTTGTAGGTTTAAGCAGAGAACAAACAAGCAAGCTAGCTTAGTTAATTGGACAGCTAGTAAAAACTGGTTCCCTAAACAGGCCAGTGGTGAGTCAGCTAGGAACAGTATAAAAAGAGGGGGCTTGGTGCAGTGGCAGGTCAGAGTGCAAAGGTAAGAATTTGGTAAGTGGGAGAGTTCAGGCAAGTGGGAGCAGGAGGTGTTGCTTTGTCTTGTTTTCCCCACTAGTGCTGACTCCCTGAACTGGGAGGAAAAGAAAACGAAGTGTGATGTCACAGCAAGAGGTTCGGGGACGTTGGAGCAGCCTATAAAGGCCCAGTGGCAGTCGAGAGGTGGCGGCAGTCGGAGAGGCGGGTGTTTGGGGATGTCGGAGTGGCCTATAAAGGCTAGCTGGTACAGCTGCAGCAGGGAGAGAAGGCAAAAAAGTAGTAGAAAGAAATCGAAAGGTGACATCACTGCCAAGGGGATAAGTGATTGGCTGGTGATTGGTGAATAGTTTTTTCTTTTTCTTTTCTTTATCAGTAAGTAACCTTTAGCATTATTGTTGCCAAATTAAGTTAATCCAGGGGTTAAGTCATGGCAGGAGAGCTCGGACACATATTATGCTCCTCCTGTACTATGTGGGAAGTCAGGAACGCTTCCAGTGTCCCTGACGACTACATATGCGGGAAGTGTATTTGGCTGCAGCTCCCGACAGACTGCATTGCGGCACTGGAGCTGCGGGTGGATTCACTCTGGAGCATCCACGATGCTGAGAATGACGTGAATAGCACGTTTAGTGAGTTGGTCTTACCGCAGGTAAAGGTTACACGGCCAGATAAGGGATGGGTGATCAACAGGAAGAGCAGTGGAAGGAAGGTAGTGCAGGGGTCCCCTGCGGTCATCCCCCTGCAAAACAGATACACTGCTTTGGGTACTGTTGAGGGGGATGACTCATCAGGGGAGGGCAGCAGCAGCCAAGTCCATGGCACTGTGGGTGGCTCTGCTGCACAGGAGGGCAGGAAAAAGAGTGGGAGAGCTATAGTGATAGGGGATTCAATTGTAAGGGGAATTGATAGGCGTTTCTGCGGTCGCAACCGAGACTCTAGGATGGTATGTTGCCTCCCTGGTGCAAGGGTCAAAGATGTCTCGGAGTGGGTGCAGGGCATTCTGAAGGGGGAGGGTAAACAGCCAGTTGTCATGGTGCATATAGGTACGAATGATATAGGTAAAAAACGGGATGAGGTCCTACAAGACGAATTTAGGGAGCTAGGAGCTAAATTTAAAAAGTAGGACCTCAAAAGTAGTAATCTCAGGATTGCTACCAGTGCCACGTGCTAGTCAGAGTAGGAATCGCAGGATAGCACAGATGAATACGTGGCTTGAGGAGTGGTGCAGAAGGGAGGGATTCAAATTCCTGGGACATTGGAACCGGTTCTGGGGGAGGTGGGACCAGTACAAACTGGACGGTCTGTACCTGGGCAGGACTGGAACCAATGTCCGAGGGGGAGTGTTTGCTAGTGCTGTTGGGGAGGGGTTAAACTAATATGGCAGGGGGATGGGAACCTATGCAGGGAGACAGAGGGAAGTACAATGGGGGCAGAAGCAAAAGATAGAAAGAAGAAAAGTAAAAGTGGAGGGCAGAGAAACCCAAGGCAAAAAGCAAAAAGGGCCACATTACAGCAAAATTCTAAAGGTGCAAAGGGTGTTAAAAAGACAAGCCTGAAGGCTCTGTGCCTCAATGCAAGGAGTATTCGGAATAAGGTGGACGAATTAACTGCGCAGATAGCAGTTAACGGATATGATGTGATTGGCATCACGAAGACATGGCTCCAGGGTGACCAAGGCTGGGAACTCAACATCCAGGGGTATTCAACATTTCGGAAGGATAGACAGAAAGGAAAAGGAGGTGTGGTGGCGTTGCTGGTTAAAGAGGAAATTAATGCAATAGTAAGGAAGGACATTAGCTTGGATGATGTGGAATCTGTATGGGTGGAGCTACGGAATACCAAAGGGCAGAAAACGCTAGTGGGAGTTGTGTACAGTAGTAATGAGGATGGGGACAGCATCAAACAAGAAATTAGGGATGCGTGCAATAAAGATACAGCAGTTATCATGGGCGACTTTAATCTACATATTGATTGGGCTAACCAAACTGGTAGCAATGCTGTGGAGGAGGATTTCCTGGAGTGTATTAGGGTGGTTTTCTAGACCAATATGTCGAGGAACCAACTAGAGGGCTGGCCATCCTAGACTGGGTGATGTGTAATGAGAAAGGACTAATTAACAATCTTGTTGTTCGAGGCCCCTTGGGGAAGAGTGACCATAATATGGTAGAATTCTTTATTAAGATGGAGAGTGACACAGTTAATTCAGAAACTAGGGTCCTGAACTTGGGGAAAGGTAACTTCGATGGTATGAGACGTGAATTGGATAGAATAGACTGGCGAGTGATACTTAAGGGTTGATGGTGAATAGGCAATGGCAAACATTTAAAGATCACATGGATGAACTTTAACAATTGTACATCCCTGTCTGGCGTAAAAATAAAACAGGGAAGGTGGCTCAACCGTGGCTAACAAGGGAAATTAAGGATAGTGTTAAATCCAAGGAAGAGGCATGTAAATTGGCCAGAAAAAGTAGCAAACCTGAGGACTGGGAGAATTTTGTAATCCAGCAGAGGAGGACAAAGGGTTTAATTAGGAGGGGGAAAATAGAGTATGAGAGGAAGATTGCTGGGAACATAAAAAACTGACTGCAAAAGCTTCTATAGATATGTGAAGAGAAAAAGATTAGTGAAAACAAACATAGGTCCCTTGCAGTCAGATTCAGGTGAATTTACAATGGGGAACAAAGAAATGGAGGACCAGTTAAACAAATACTTTGGTTCTGTTTTCACAAATAACCTTCCGGAAATACTAGGGGACCGAGGGTCTAGTGAGAAGGAGGAACTGAAGGATATCCTTATAAAGCGGGAAATTGTGTTAGGGGAAATTGATGGGATTGAAGGCCGATAAATCCCTGGGGCCTGATAGTCTGCATCCCAAAGTACTTAAGGAAGTGGCCATAGAAATAGTGGATGCATTGGTGATCATTTTCCAACAGTCTATCGACTCTGGATCAGTTCCTATGGACTGGAGGATAGCTAATGCAACACCACTGTTTAAAAAAGGATGGAGAGAAAACACGGGTAATTATAGACCGGTTAGCCTGACATCAGTAGTGAGGAAAATGTTGGAGTCAATTATTAAAGATGAAATAGCAGCGCATTTGGAAAGCAGTGACAGGATCGGTCCTAGTCAGCATAGATTTATGAAAGGGAAATCATGCTTGACAAATTTTCTGGAATTTTTTGAGAATGTAACGAGTAGAGTGGACAAGGGAGAACCAGTGGATGTGGTGTATTTGGACTTTCAAAAGGCTTTTGACAAGGTCCCACACAAGAGATTGGTGTGCAAAATCAAAGCACATGGTATTGGGGGTAATGTACTGACGTGGATAGAGAACTGGTTGGCAGACAGGAAGCAGAGAGTCGGGATAAACGGGTCCTTTTCAGAATGGCAGGCAGTGACAAGTGGAGTGCTGCAGGGCTCAGTGCTGGGACGCCAGCTCTTTACAATATACATTAATGATTTAGATGAAGGAATTGAGTGTAATATCTCCAAGTTTGCAGATGACACTAAACTGGGTGGCAGTGAGAGCTGTGAGGAGGACGCTAAAAGGCTGCAGGGTGACTTGGATAGGTTAGGTGAGTGGGCAAATGCATGGCAGATGCAGTATAATGTGGATAAATGTGAGGTTATCCACTTTGGGGGCAAAAACACGAAGGCAGAATATTATCTGAATGGCGGCAGATTAGGAAAGGGGGAGGTGCAACGAGACCTGGGTGTCATGGTTCATCAGTCATTAAAAGTTGGCATGCAGGTACAGCAGGCGGTGAAGAAGGCAAATGGTATGTTGGCCTTCATAGTTGGGGGATTTGAATATAGGAGCAGGGAGGTCTTACTGCAGTTGTACAGGGCCTTGGTGAGGCCTCACCTGGAATATTGTGTTCTGTTTTGTTCTCCTAATCTGAGGAAGGACGTTCTTGCTATTGAGGGAGTGCAGCAAAGGTTCACCAGACTGATTCCCGGGATGGCGGGACTGACATATGAGGAGAGACTGGATCAACTAGGCCTTTATACACTGGAGTTTAGAAGGATGAGAGGGTATCTTATAGAAACTTATAAGATTCTGACGGGACTGGACAGGTTAGATGCGGGAAGAATGTTCCCGATGATGGGGAAGTCCAGAACTAGGGAACAGTCTTAGGATAAGGGGTAGGCCATTTAGGACTGAGATGGGGAGAAATTTCTTCACTCAGAGAGTTGTTAACCTGTGGAATTCTCTACCGCAGAGAGTTGTTGATGCCAGTTCATTGGATATATTCAAGAAGGAGTTAGATATGGCCCTTGCGGCTAAAGGGATCAAGGGGTATGGAGAGAAAGCAGGAAAGGGGTACTGAGGGAATGATCAGCCATGATCTTATTGAATGGTGGTACAGGCTCTAAGGGCCGAATGGCCTACTCCTGCACCTATTTTCTATGTTTCTATGAAGAGAAATCTCAAGACCAGGCTTCCTCTTGTTCATCCTAATTTGAATGATCGTGTTGAAAACAGACGTCAAAGTCAGCAATGGTGTCATGAGCGTGTTGCCGTGTCACGTGACATCTCGGTCAACGATCCGGTTTATGTACTGAACTATAGTCAAGGTCCAAAGTGGATCGCCGGCACTGTTACAGCCAAGGAGGGTAACAGAGTGTTTATTGTTGTGCTCAAGAATGGCCAAACATACAGGAAACACCTTGACCAGGTTAAACTGCGGCACACGGATGAACTGGAACCGAGTGAGGAAGATGCAGTCGGTGAACAACCATTGTTCACTCATCAGAGGACTCTGCTGACATTACTGACTCTGAACCTCCAGTCTCTGATGTGGTCATTGTTATAAATGTACACTTGCATTTACTCTGTACAGCCACCAGAGGGCTCATCACCTGGAGTCCCAAGGGATCCCATAATCCCTTGGGAGCACAGGTATATAAAGAGGCTTCACAGGTTGGAGAGGGACTCTGGAGACCTGCAATAAAAGACCAAAGTCACACTTTACTTTGAGGTCACTCTTTCTCCATACACTACAACTGGCGACGAGATACAGATAGCAAACCCAAAGATGCAGAGAACAGTGGGCATCCTGGAGAAATTTTCGGAGGGAGATGATTGGGAAACCTTTGTGGAGCGACTCGACCAATACTTCGTGGCCAGCGAGCTCGATGGGGAAGAGAGCGCTGCCAAACATAGAGCGATCCTCCTCACCGTTTCTGGGGCATCGATGTATGGCCTCATGAAGAATCTGCTCACTCCAGCGAAACCCATGGAGAAATCGTACAACGATTTGTGCACACTGGTCCGCGAGCATTTGAACCCGAAGGAAAGCGTTCTGATGGCAAGGTACCGGTTCTACACCGACAAAAGGTCTGAAGGCCAGGAAGTGGCGAGTTATGTCGCCGAGCTAAGACGCCTTGCAGAACATTGCGAATTTGAAGGACATTTAGAGCACATGCTCAGAGACATTTTCGTACTTGGCATTGGCCATATCTAACTCCCTCTTGAATATATCCAATGAACTGGCATCAACAACTCTCTGCGGTAGGGAATTCCACAGGTTAACAACTCTGAGTGAAGAAGTTTCTCCTCATCTCAGTCCTAAATGGCCTACCCCTTATCCAAAAACTGTCCCCTGGTTCTGGACTTCGCCATCATCGGGAACATTCTTCTCGCATCTAACCTGTCCAGTCCCGTCAGAATCTTATAAGATACCCTCTCATCCTTCTAAACTCCAGTGTATAAAAGCCTAGTTGATCTCTCTCTCTCTCTCTCACACCCTCTCGCCTTCTCTTTCTCTCTCTTGCCTTCTCTCTCTCTCTCTCTCTCTCTGTCTTTCTCGCCCTCCCTCTCTCTCTCTCTCACGCGCCTTCTCTCTCTCTCACTCTCTCTCTCTCGCCTTCTCTCTCTCTCTCTCTCTCTCCCCTTCTCTCCCTCGCCTTCACTCTCTCTCTCTCTCTCTCCCCTTTTATACCGAGTTGATCCAGTCTCTCCTCATATGTCAGTCCCGCCATCCCGGCAATCATTCTGGTGAACCCTCGCTGCACTCCCTCAAGAACGTCCTTCCTCAGATTAGGAGAACAAAACTGAACACAATATTCCAGGTGAGGCCTCACCAAGGCCCTGTACAAATGCAGTATGACCTCCCTGCTCCTATACTCAAATCCCCCAACGATGAAGGCCAACATACCATTTGCCTTCTTCATGCTGTACCTACATGCCAACTTTTAATGACTGATGAACCATGACACCCAGGTCTCGTTGCACCTCCCCCTTTCCTAATCTGCTGCCATTCAGATAATATTCTGCCTTCGTGTTTTTGCCCCCAAAGTGGATAACCTCACATTTATCCACATTATACTGCATCTGCCATGCATTTGCCCACTCACCTAACCTATTGAAGTCACCCTGCAGCCTTTTAGCGTCCTCCTCACAGCTCTCACCGCCACCCAGTTTAGTGTCATCTGCAAACTTGAAGATATTACACTCAATTCCTTCATCTAAATCATTAATGTATATTGTAAAGAGCTGGGGTCCCAGCACTGAGCCCTGCAGCACGCCACTAGTCACTGCCTGCCATTCTGAAAAGGACCCGTTTATCTCGACTCTCTGCTTCCTATCTGCCAACCAGTTCTCTATCCACGTCAGCACATTACCCCCAATACCATGTGCTTTGATTTTGCACACCAATCTCTTGTGTGGGACCTTGTCAAAAGCCTTTTGAAAGTCCAAATACACCACATCCACTGGTTCTCCCTTGTCCACTCGACTAGTTACATCCTCAAAAAATTCCAGAAGATTTATCAAGCATGATTTCCCTTTCATAAATCCATGCTGACTTGGACCGATCCTGTCACTGCTTTCCAAATGCGTTGCTATTTCATCTTTAATAATTGATTCCAACATTTTCCCCACTACTGATGTCAGGCTAACCGATCTATAATTACCCGTTTTCTCTCTCCATCCTTTTTTAAACAGTGGTGTTACATTAGCTACCCTCCAGTCCATAGGAACTGATCCAGAGTCGATAGACTGTTGGAAAATGATCACCAATGTATCCACTATTTCTACGGCCAGTTCCTTAAGTACTCTGGGATGCAGACTGTAGAGACCCTAACCTTGAGTAAGGCCATAGCGATAGCCCAGGCGTTCATTGCCACCAGTGACAATACAAAGCAAATCTCTCAGCACACAAGTGCTGCAACAAGTACTGTGAACAAAGTGATTTTATTTTCGAATCGTAATGAACAGGGCAGGTCACATATACCTGCAGCTACACATCCGCAGATGTCTCAGAGTCCACCATCAAGGGTGATGAATGCAAAGCCATTAACACCTTGCTGGTGCTGCGGGGTTGATCATTGTTTCCATTCATGCCGATTCAAAGGATACGTTTGCAAGAGCTGTGGAACAATGGGACACCTCCAACGAGTGTGCAGGAAAGCTGCTAAGCCTGTTAACCCTGCAAATCACCATGTTGCAGAGGAGGACAGATCCACATAGGATCACTACGAACCAGAGCCTCAGATCAAGGAGGCAGAGGTACATGGGGTGCACACATTCACCACGAATTGTCCCCCGATAATGCTGAATGTTGAACTAAATGGACTCCCGGTGTCAATGGAGCTGCACACGGGTGCATGAGCCAGTCCATCATGGGCAAAAAGACTTTCGAAAGGTTGTGCTGCAACAAAGCCTCAAGGCCAGTCTTAACTCCAGTTCGCACGAGACTAAGAACTTACACTAAAGAACTGATTCCTGTAATCGGCAGTGCTACCTCGATGGTCTCCTACGATGGAGCGGTGCACAAACTACCACTCTACCACTCTGGGTGGTACCGGGCGATAGTCCCACGCTGCTCGGTAGGAGCTGGCTGGGAAAGATACGCTGGAACTGGGACGACGTCCGAGCGCTATCGCCCGCTGACAACACTTCTTGTGCCCAGGTCTTAAACAAATTTCCATTGGTGTTCGAACCAGGCATCGGGAAATTCCAAGGAGCAAAAGTGCAGATTCACCTAACTCTGGGGGCGCGACCCATCCATCACAAGGCGAGAGCAGTACTGTACATGATGAGAGAAAGGGTAGAGATCGAGCTAGACCGGCAGCAACGAGAGGGCATAATTTCACCGATGGAGTTCAGCGAGTGGGCCAGTCCTATTGTCCCAGTCCTCAAGGGAGATGGCACCATCAGAATCTGTGGCGATTACAAAGTAACTATCAATCGTTTCTCCCTGCAGGACCAATACCCACTACCAAAAGCTGGCGACCTCTTTGCAATGCTGGCGGGAGGAAAGACATTCACGAAGCTGGATCTGACTTCAGCCTACATGACGCAGGAACTAGAGGAATCATCGCAGGAACTAGAGGAATCATCGAAGGCCCTCACCTGCATCAACACGCACAAAGGTCTTTTTGTTTATAACAGATGCCCGTTTGGAATCCGATCAGTGGCAGCGATATTCCAGAGAAACACGGATAGTTTACTGAAGTCGGTCCCGCACACTGTGGTCTTCCAGGATGACATCTTGGTCACAGGTCGGAACACAGCCGAGCATCTGCAGAATCTGGAGGAGGTTCTTAGTCGACTCAACCGCATGGGGCTCAAGTTAAAACGCTTGAAGTGCGTTTTCTGGCGCCTCAAGTAGAGTTCCTGGGAAGGAGGATTGCGGTGGACGGCCTCAGGCCCACCAACGCCAAGATGGAGGCAATTGAGAATGCACCGAGGCCACAGAACGTGATAGAGCTGCGGTCGTTTCTGGGACTCTTGAACTACTTTGGTAACTTCTTACCAGGTCTCAGCACACTGCTAGAACCACTACATGTCTTACTACGAAAAGGGAACGAATGGGTTTGGGGCAAAAGCCAAGAAAATGCCTTTGTAAAAGCGAGAAAATTGTTATGCTCAAATAAATTGCTTGTGTTGTATGATCCATGTAAGCGTTTGGTACTAGCATGTGATGCGTCGTCATATGGCGCGGGTGTGTATTACAACAAGCCAATGATTTCGGGAAACTGCAACCGGTTGCTTATGCATCCAGGCGTCTGTCCAAGGCTGAGAGAGCCTACAGCATGATTGAAAAAGAAGCGTTAGCGTGTGTCTATGGGATAAAGAAAATGCATCAATACCTTTTTGGGCTAAAATTCGAATTGGAAACTGACCATAAGCCACTTATATGCGTGTTTTCCGAGAGTAAAGGGATAAATACAAACGCATCGGGCCGCATCCAGAGATGGACGTTCATGTTGTCCGCATACAACTCCGCCATCCGCCACAGGCCAGGCACAGAAAACTGCGCCGATGCTCTCAGCAGGCTGCCATTGCCCACCACGAGGGTGGAAATGGCGCAGCCCACAGATCTAGCCATGGTTACGGAAGCATTTGAGAGTGAGCAATCACCCGTCACTGCCCGGCAGATCAAAACCTGGACAAGCCAGGACCCCTTATTATCTCTAGTCAAAAGCTGTGTGCTTCACGGGAGCTGGTCCAGTGTCCCAGTGGAAATACAGGAAGAGATAAAGCCGTTCCAGCGGCGCAAAGATGAAATGTCTATACAGGTAGACTGCCTTCTGTGGGGCAATCGAGTAGTGGTCCCCAAGAAGGGCAGAGACACCTTCATCAATGACCTCCACAGTACCCACCCAGGCATCGTAATGATGAAAGCGAAAGCCAGATCCCACCTGTGGTGGCCCGGTATCGATGCGGACTTAGAGTCCTGCGTTCACAGATGTAATACATGCTCGCAGTTAAGCAATGTACCCAGGGAGGCGCTGCTAAGTTTATGGTCGTGGCCCTCCAAACCGTGGTCTAGGGTACACGTCGACTATGCAGGCCCGTTCTTGGGTAAAATGTTCCTTGTGGTTGTAGACGCGTACTCCAAGTGGATTGAATGTGAGATGATGTCGGCTAGCACGTCCGCTGCCACCACTGAAAGCCTGCGGGCCATGTTTGCCACACACGGCTTACCTGATGTCCTGGTGAGCGACAACAGGCCATGTTTCACCAGTGCTGAGTTCAAAGAATTCATGACCCGCAACGGGATCAAACATATCACATCTGTGCCGTTTAAACCAGTGTCCAATGGTCAGGCAGAGAGAGCAGTGCAAACCATCAAGCAAGGCTTGAAGTGGATAACTGAAGGCTCACTGCAGACTCGCCTATCCCGAGTCCTGCTTAGCTACCGCACGAGACCCCACTCACTCACTGGGATCCCACCTGCTGAACTGCTCATGAAAAGAGCACTTAAGACAAGGCTCTCGTTAGTTCACCCTGATCTACATGAACAGGTAGAGAGCAGGCGGATTCAACAAAGTGCATACCATGATAGCGCAAATGTGTCACGCGAGATTGAAATCAATAATCCTGTATTTGCTTTAAATTATGGACAAGGTCCCAAGTGGCTTCCCGGCACTGTCGTGGCCAAAGAGGGGAGCAGGGTGTTTCGGGTCAAACTTTAAATGGACTCATTCACCAGAAACACTTGGACCAAATCAAACTCAGATTCACGGACTATACTGAGCAACCTTGGACCCTACCTTTTTTGATCCCCCAACATACACACCAGTGGCAACCGGCACCACGGTTGACCACGAAGCAGAACCCATCATCCACAGCAGCCCAGCAGGGCTCAACATACCAGGCAGCCCAGCAAGGCCAGCTGCACAGCAGCCCAGCGAGGGCCCAACAAATGATTCAACAACACCAGCTTTCACACCGAGACAATCAACCAGGGCAAGAAGGGCCCCAGATCGACTCACAATGTAAATAGTTACACTATTGACTTTGGTTGGGGGAGGGAGGGGGGGGGGAGTGTTGTTATATATGTATACTTGCATTTACTCTGTACTGCCACCAGCGGGCTCATCACCTGGAGTCCCAAGGGATCCCATAATCCCTTGGGAGCACAGGTATATAAAGAGGCTTCACAGGTTGGAGAGGGACTTTGGAGACCTACAATAAAAGACCAAGGTCGCACTTTACTTTGAGCTCACAGTGTTCAGTCTGACTCTTTCTCCATAGACTATGATCACTCCCATCAGATCGGCTACTCAGCCCTCAGTCTCAACAGACTCAAAACGCTCGCCCAGAGCCAAAGTTGAACTGAGACGACCAACTCGTGAGAAGAAAGCCCCAGACCGTCTTAATTTGTAAAAAGACTGTTGCTAAGATTTTAAAAGGAGGATGTTGTTATGTATTAATGCTTGGGGGTCACCAGACACCAGAGGGCACCGCGGTCAGAGGTCACGGGCTGTACGCATGTGGTATGTGTACTTAGTCACCTGTATCTAAGCTGGGTGTCTTTGTCACGGAGGCACTCTTGGGCTCGAATAAAGATGGATCAGGTTGCGCCCGAGTGAGTTTACAGTAACCAGACTCTTGAGTAATTACATCTCCTCATCTCAGTTTTAAATGGGCGGCCCCTTATTCTAAGATTATTCCCTCTAGTTTTAGTCTCCCCTATCAGTGGAAACATCCTCTCTGCATCCACATTGTCAAGCCCCCTCATTATCTTATATATTTCGATAAGATCACCTCTCATTCTTCTGAACTCCAATGAGTAGAGGCCCAACCTACTCAACCTTTCCTCATAAGTCAAACCCTCATCTCTGGAATCAACCTCGTGAATCTGCTCTGAACTGCCTCCAAAGCAAGTATATCCTTTCGTAAATATGGAAACCAAAACTGTACGCAGTATTCCAGGTGTAGCCTCACCAATACCCTGTATAACTGTAGCAAGACTTCCCTGCTTTTATACTCCATCCCCTTTGCAATAAAGGCCAAGATTCCATTGGCCTTCCTGATCACTTGCTGTACCTGCATACTAACCTTTTGTGTTTCATGCACAAGTACCCCCAGGTCCCACTGTACTGCCGCACTTTGCAATCTTTCTCCATTTAAATAATAACTTGCTCTTTGATTTTTCCTGCCAAAGTGCATGACCTCACACTTTCCAACATTATACTCCATCTGCCAAATTTTTGCCCACTCACTTAGCCTATGTCCTTTTGCAGGTTTTTTGTGTCCTCCTCACACATTGCTTTTCCTCCCATCTTTGTATCGTCAGCAAACTTGGCTACGTTACACTCAGTCCCTTCCTCCAAGTCGTTAATATAGATTGTAAATAGTTGGGGTCCCAGCACTGATCCCTGCGGCACCCCATTGGTTACTGATTGCCAATCCGAGAATGAACCATTTATCCCTACTCTCTGTTTTCTGTTCGTTAGCCAATTCTCTATCCGTGCTAATATATTACCCCCAACCCAGTGAACTTTTATCTTGTGCATTAATCTTTTATGTGTATGAGAGCAGTGTGGGTTGATTTACCCCTTGATCCTTCCTTTCCTTGCTAATGAGGAATCTCAGTTTCATTTGTCACCTCACCGTAATAGCTTACCTTGTGAAGGAACTCAACAGTGTGAGAGAATTTTGGGTACAAAGACCCAATGAAGTACCACTTCATGGAACTGGTGCGCCCACACACTTCAGGGGTCTGCCTATCTATAACCAATTTGCAATCTCGCCACATAACTTGAGAGAGGAAATGACCCTGTACTAAGCAACTTGGTTGGAGCATCCAAATAAGTTCTTAAACAAAACAAGAAGTCATCCTCAATGTCACAACTGGAACATAAATCTGTTATCACTCACGTTTGTTTTTGATTCTTTGTGTTCCAGCTAATTCACTGAGCTCCACAATTTCATGTTCCAGTGTTGCAATTTCTGCATCTTTCTCCTTCAGGCTAAAAGCAAGAGAATGGCATGTACAGTAATAGTATAGAGTTCACCTTGTGCTTCTTGTTCTTGTTTGAGGTAGAGAGCTTGTAAAATTGAGTACAAATGTAATGTCATTCATACACAATAAATGCCTGTGTGTGCCTGGATTTTTATTAGACTAGAGCGTGTTTTCTTGCTTTTCTCTAATGTAATTTCAATACAAGGGATCAAAGCTATCACTTAGAATCTCCAGGTGGCTCAGTGCGTAAAGTTTCCAGGTTCAATCTCTGGTCTGCTGAACTAGCTGATTTCAGCTGGAGCAGCAGAATGGAGATACAATTGGCTTCAGTGCCCTGGGACTCAGAGGGTAAAATCATTCAGTGTTCCCACTGTAGGGGAGGGTGAAAACCCCCTCATTTTACCCAGAAGGAAAAGGGCTGTGGGATCAGTCTGTGCTGTGAATTGAAACCGATACAGTTTGACCCGTGGCAGAGCAGTGATTGGACGGGGGAGGACACTGGAGGGCCAATGGTGAGACAGAGTCAGCCCGAAGCATGGGGCTTTCAAGCCAATGGGAGAGCACTTGCTCGAAAACTGGGAGTGACTCACAGCCATTATCGGACTATTGTCTTCCCCATGTTTACACTATGGAAGGAAATTATGCAGATCTTCAGAAAACTAGGGAACCCAAAACAAACCAAGGACCTACACAATGGCTACAGGAGGCCAACTCAACTAACACCTACTCAAACCTTGAGTAGGTTAGAGAAACTGAATTGGAGGAAAATTATGCAGACCTTAGAAACCAGGGAACCCAAAACAACCCAAGGGCCTACACAATGGCTACAGGAGGCCAATGCAATCAACACCCACTCAAACCTTGAGTGGGTTAACATCAGTGGAAAAAAACCCGCAATAATCTAAAACTGCTGCATTTTTCAAAATCACAAAGCCCACCAATGGGAAGAATCGATTTCAGCAGGAGAGGCGGACTGGATAATCTGGCTATAAAAAGGGGTTTCTGACGTAGTGTGGGTGGTTCCCTGCCCTCGTCATCCAACAACCACAACCAGCAAGACCCTCGACACTGAAGGAAAACCAGTGTCCGAAGACACCGAAGATAGAAGAAACAAACCACTAGACTGCAGAAGGCACAGTAGTGAGTATAACCTCTGGTCCCCAGAACTCCCAACTCAGTTAGGCCAGGAAAGGTGGGAGGTTGGGCATTGTACTGCTAAACTGGTGTAAAGATTTTCGTTGTGTCTGTTTAGTGGGATTTAGGGGGATTGTTTTGTTGGTGTATTGCTGTTTGTTGAGATACACCTTGTCAAATAAATTGGAAGCCTAAAGTTCCTCTTGGAATCACCTTGTCTCAGTTCTATTGCATTACATCTCCTGATCGTGAGTCTTATGCCAGAACAGTGTAAGGGAAGCTAGGAGCGCCTCGAAAACGCTCAACTGTGTGTCACAGGCTAGGGAAAAGGGGTTAGGAGTGTTTGACACTCACAGGTTAGGCATAAGCTGTGGGGACGCATGAGTCTCAAAACCCCCTTCATAAGCTGTGGACACAGTCTCTCCAGGGGTGCTCTTGCAGCACTCAGGGTACCTCACAGGCCAGGCATAAGCTGTGAGGGCAGAAGCCCAGAGAGAGACACCCAAGACACAACAACACTCCCTGAGAAAACCCCTTACGCTGTCCAGTGACCCTGCTTGAAAGTCCATTTTTGTAGATGTATAGCCTATATACAAGAGCAAAAGCTCAGCGATGGTGCCCCTGCCAGATGAATAGCCTACTAATACTCATTCAGGAATAATGGCCACTTGGCTGAAATATGGGAAATGTGCCAGGGTCTATGGACCCGCACCCTGGCAAGAGTTGCCACCTTCCTGAGAGGAGAGCAGAAAATTGTGGGAACTTTTTTGAAAGCTACTAATGGATTAAGGTTTACACTAAGGATCAACTAGCACATCAAATTTTACACAGTGGTTGATGGATTAAATTGAAGAGTATCATTAGTCATTCATTTAAAAGTTCAAAGCACATTATAGGGATTGACAGATTATAGTTTAAGGCTTTAATCTATTATGGCACAAAGAGGTTTTTTGATCATTATGTATTGCCTGGCCATAACACATTTGAACTTGTAGGAAAAGGATATTGACCAAAAATAAACTGTTTTCTACATAATTCTAATGTGCTGTACATTAATTATAATTTACCAGCAGATATGTAGCACAGCCTATGGTAAGTCGGAGGACTGTTTTATAGGGACAGGACTAGGCTGATCGCTAATGTCAGAAGACTAAATTATGAGCAAAGGTTGAAAAAACTTTCTGCCTTGAAAGGAGGCATATGAGAAGGGACCTTATAGAAGTACATAAGATAGTAAGTGGAATAGAAATGGCTAATCCTGAGTACTATTTCAGGTTAAACCCTGACTGTAGGACAAGGGGACATAGGCACAAACTGTCAAAAGTCAAGTTCAGGACTGATTATTATTTAAATGGCGAGAGATTACAAAATGCTACAGTACAGAGGGACCTGAGGGTCCTTGTGCATGAAACACACAAAGTTAGTATGCCGGTACAGCAAATAATCAGGAAGACAAATGGAATGTTGGCCTTTATTGCAAAGGGGGATAGAATATAAAAGCAGAGAAGTCCTGCTACAACTGTACAGGGTATTGGTGAGGCCACACCTGGAGTATTGCTTACAGTTTTGGTCTCCGTATTTAAGGAGAGATATTCTTGCATTGGAGGCAGTTCAGAGATGGTTCACTAGGTTGATTCCGGAGATGAAGGGGTTGATTTATGAAGAAAGGTTGAGCAGGTTGGGCCTATGCTCATTGGAGTTTAGAAGAATGAGAGGTAATCTTATTGAAACATATAATACTGAGGGGTCTCGACAAGGTAGATGCAGAGAGGATGTTTCCACATGGGAGAATCTAGAACTAGGGGGCATAGTTTAAGAATAAGGGGTCACCCATTTAAAACTGAGATGAAGAGGAATTTCTTCTCAGAGGGTTATGAAGCTGTGGAATTCTCTGCCCCAGAGAGCTGTAGAGGCTGGGTCATTGAATATATTCAAGGTGGAGATAGACAGATTTTTGAACGATCACGGTTATGGGGAGCAGGCAGGGAAGTGGAGCTGAGCCCAAGATCAGATCAGCCATAATCTTATTGAATGGCAGAGCAGACTCGAGGGGCCAAATGGCCTACACCTGCTCCTATTTCTTATGTTCTTATGATGTCAGGAAGAATTTCTTCACACACAGTGATCATTTGCTGGAACGGGCTCTGGGTAAGTTAGTGGGGGTGAAAATCCTAGAGTTATTTAAGAAGTTGTTGGATGCTGTGATGAGGGACCTTAGATGAGAAATATAAATTACAAGCAGATCTAGATATGATGGGGGAATGAGCCCGCATCTGTGAGATGTAATTTAATATGGATAAATGTAGTGTAATGCACATGGGTAGGGACCACGGCAAGCATGTGTAAACCATGCAAGGATGCATGCTCAAGGCTGTTGAGTGAGAGAAGGACCTGGGTGTCATAGTGTATGATCCTCCGAAGGCTTGTGACCAGTGCTGCAAGACTATTACAAATGCAAATAGTGTTGGGATGTATTGTCAGGATGATTAACTAACATCACTAAAACAGATGATTCAAAATAACAGGAAAAAAATCAATTATTAATTGGAGAACAAATATTTATCAAAACATCACATAAAAAAGGAAAAGAGAACAATCTATATAGAAGCTGGATGTTCATGAAGGCCAGAAATATAAAAGCAGCATTAAATGTCACTAATTCTCCATCTATTTTTATTCCCTTAAGACTCCTCTGTGCCACACACCATACTAGCTGAGAGGGCAGATAGAGAACTTGTTTCCAGGTCTCTCCCGGTCCAGTACCACTCTCTAACTAGTTGGTGTAATATATACGAGAGCAGTGATCCTTTCCTTGCCAATCAGTTCATAAAAGCTCTGCCGAGGTAACCTTACTATAGTCTGGTTTAGGGGCTCCACTTCAAGACCCTGGTTTGATGGTGACTGGGTTTGAAGTCTCAGTTTCATTTGTCACCTCACCCTGATAGCTTACATAGCTTACCTTGTAAAGAAATTCTCCCGTGCCACAGCTCATGATTTGGGTAATATTGTGTACAGATATATGTTTAAAACTTGGGAGCTATGAGATTAGCGCATTAGATCAAGATGGCTTTACAAACATACAATCAGATACACGACTTTTATGGTGGTGATAAAGTACTTTACCTGTTTTCCAGTTGTTCTACTGCTTCTAATTTGGTGAGCTAAAATAATGGAAAAAAAGAACATCAGAATGGTGGAATGAGAAAATGTCATTCACCCCATTCAGTTTGCTCTGTCATCCACTTCCTTTTTCAGGACCTGATATGACAATTTGTTATCTATTTCTTGCCTTATTCCGACACTCTCTACTCTCTGATCAAATCAGGAATCTGGTTAACTCCTTTTTAGCAATTTCTGTGCCACTCAGCAGTCCATTCCATAACTTCTCAGTGTGAAGCAGTTACTTCTTATACTTAGCTGGGTCTGAAATCTCTAATACTCAGATATATACCACTATATTCAGCAGAAAAAGGCTGCTTGTTTCTTTAATGAACCAGGAGCAACTAAGGGATGAGATGCCTATATTATTAGAGGAACTACCTGACAGAATTCCTTAAGCACCTTTCAGGCAAATCTCAAAGGAGCCTAGGTTGACTTCTCTAATTTCCTCCTCTCACTGTGGGAAAGCTTTAGCCTCTATTAGGCAGCATGGCTAATCTCAGGCGATCTCGGTGAGGAATCATGGGTATGAAATTGCATGCTACGGCTCAATTGTATTGCATGTCATTACACCAAATTGTGGTGCTGCTCCAATGCTTGCTGTGAGAGTATTGTAAGAATATTCAGATTTGCCTTGTGCCATAGGGCTGATTCTGCAGTGGTGCACTCGGTGAGCAGCCTCTTGGCAGCAGCATACCTGGCCTGTGGAATCGGGAAAATCGGCCTCACCGCATTCAGCACTGTGTTCCCGATTCTGTGGGAGAAAAGTAATTTAGTTTTTGAGGCAGCACATTGTGCATTGCTGGCCTTGTTGGATATTACAAAATTATGTTAATGAATGTAAATTGGTTCCACCCTGGATTTCTCGTGCAGTTTTGCAGTTCAGTTCTTGATTCGCTGAGCACCTGTATAAAACGGGCACTGAGAGACCTGTTAGTTAAAGAACTCTACTACTTAAAGCTAGGTTGCTTACATTACAATAGTGACGACACTTCAAAAGTACTTAATTGGCTGTGAAGCGTTTTGGGACGGCCTGAGGACATGAAAGGCGCTATATGGATGCAAGTTTTTTCATCTTTCTATATGAAGACATCTGAATGCATCTTCTTTATTGGGACTCACATTCTGACCGCTGTTTCTGACTTGAGCAACTGAAATTTGTGCGTTTTTTCCCGTGCTGCTTGCTGCTGTTTTGCTTCCGTTCAGCATTCCTTTGGTGCACACCAGTTCACCCCTGCAGCGGCAAGCAGCACTGACCATGCGCAATGCATCGGGCCTGCTAATAGAAACAGAAATTTACAGCGCAGAAGGAGGGTATTTCGGCCCATTGTGTCCGCGCCAGCCGACAAAGAGCCACAAGGCCCTAGGTCAGCAGCCCTGAAGGTTACATATAAACCTATGAACAATGGCGGACAGGTAAAGAGCATCCGGCCCAACCAGTCCGCCCCATACAACTGCGATACCCCTTGCACTACAACATTCTACACTCCACCCCACCTGCAGCCATGCAATCTCCTGGGAGGCGCAAAAAAACAGATAATGGCAGTATTGGATTTGGAGGAAGACAAGGAACTCCTGAGGAGAGAGGAGAGGCAGGTGCACTGGAAAAGCAGGCACCTGGCACCCCCCAGATGGCCCAGGAATCACATCATACCACCCAGGGACAACCACTTACATATATTGGAAGAGATTACCTGCAACTCAACAGGGATGCAGCCAGGAGGTTGTGCTGTCTACTGGAGTATGACCTTCAGACAGCATCCAGCCCTGGGATAGCCCTGCCTGTTGCAGTTAAAAGTCACTGCCACACTGACTGTTTATGCTACTGACTCATTTCAAGTCACTGCTAGTGAAAGCATGCAGCCAAAGGGCTGGAAGGTGAGGCTCACCCTTGTCTGCAGAGAAGGAGATGGGGAGGAAGGAGAAGTGACTCCAGCTGATGCACAGTCAACAGACTGACTGAACAGGCTTTTAATTAAAAGCATCCCTTCAGTTCCAATATAAACAGTCTTTATAACTGGACGGATAGAATATAAACGGGAGGAAGTTTTGCTACAATTGTACAAAGCCCTGGTTAGACCACACCTGGAGTACTGTGTAGATTTCTGGGCACCACACCTTAGAAAGGATATATTGGTCTTGGAAGGAGATTCACCAGAATGTTCCCAGGGCTTCAAGGGTTAGATTATGAGGAGAGATTATATTAACTAGGCTTGTATTCTCTGGAATATAAAAGGTTAAGGGATGATCTGATTGACTTTTAAGATTTTGAAAGGAATTGATAGGATAGAGAGAAACTTTTTTCTGCTAGTGGGGGAGTCCAGGACAAGGGGCATAACCCTAAAATCAGAGCCAGGCCATTCAGGAGAGAAGTTTGGAAATACTTCTTCTTGCAAAGGGTGGTAGAAGTGTGGAACTCTCTTCCACAAAAAGCAGTAGATGCTAGCTCAATGAGATTGATAGATATTTTCTAGCCAAGGGTATAAAAGTATATACATAACAGGTGGATGGAGTTAGGTTTCAGATGAATGGTGGAACAGGCTCGAAGGGCTGAGTGGCCTACTTTTGTTCCTATGTCTTAAGAACTGCTACACTCCCGATTCTGCACCCACAGGTGCAACAACGCTCCCTGTGAATGGGAAAAATGTGCAATGAGCATGAATTATTTAAACGAGCCAGCATGGCCAGCCTTCCACTAAACCAGCGTGGCTGGGCCCAGGAGCACAGGTTATTTGTTTGGCTTGACTGTAGAAAGAGCCCTCATAACTAAAATGGCAGCACACAGTGTTGGCAAAATTCCTCGACTGTTCTGGCACTTCCAGGAGTTTCTTGCAAGGGACGGAACCTCCACCCATCCCTTATAAAGGCAAATGTTACCGGGGTGGAGCTCAGGCAGGAAGTCCCTACATTGGGAGTTCCTGCTCAACTGGATCAATCAGGGCCCGGCATATCTGCAGAGGCTGGCATGAGTGAGTTGAGGCATACTAGCCTCCAAATGGGCGAATGTGGGCCCCTCTGGTAATGTCCAGATGAAGTGGCTTGGGGTCCTGAAGAAATGGAACTTTTTTTTAACAGAAAAGATCAGTCTCCGTACACGTAGGGTCATGGAGGATGTGGCTAAGATCAGGCCCAATGGTGGCAGGGTGCTGGAGACCTGCATGCCCATACAAATTAGGTGCACTTCCATCTGATCCTAGAAACTCTGGCGAAGTCAGCGCTGGAGGACACCTGCAGGCGTGATCCTTGTGTAACCACCATGATCGCGTCCAAGGAATTTTGGCCCCAATGTTTAAGTACTTTCATTCAATTAGTGAAATCCATTCTTTTGATCTGCAGTCTAGTATTTTTTATGACCTTAATAGATTTTACAGACAGTACAGCATGGCAAAAGATTGCCTGCAATGAACTGCACTACCAATGAAATGGACAAAAGGGTAGAGTCATCCTGAAAACGATAAGTCATTCTTACTCTATTTGTATGATTTCAATTTTCATTTTTTTCCTTGTTTAACGTCAAGACAAAACAAGGAAACCACAATTCCTTTTGACAACACCATAGATCCAGTCACTCCCCCCGTTTTTAAAATCTCCCAGGTACAGGACAGTATGATGATTGAGTGAACACACTGCCCTTTCACTTCTGGGACCTGGTTTCAAATCCAGCCCAGACCAAAGAGAAGAGGAAAAGTCTCTTCTGGCGGGTAAAGGTCCTTTGTGAGATGACTTTGGGTATTCTTAGTTCAGTTCCAAGTGAGTATAAGCTAGCTGTGAGGTACCATACCTGGGAGTGCTTGATGCAGACACTTGTAACAGATTAGGAAAAAAGTGTTTCACTCCCCAGCACTGACATCCTTCACTTTGATGAGCACAAAAATTGGCACATTTTTTTAAAAACAGATAAACAGTAGCTGTTAATATAATGACATGCATTTTTCATAGATTGCTATTAGAGAAACAATATAAAATAGTACAGCATAACATTTTGTTGGATAATTCCTGGATACGTTATGGCTAGCAGCGAGGTATAAATATCAGCAGAACGCAATATGTCTCATTTGACAGCAATGATATATTGTATTCATAATACACATTAAAAGTATAAGTTCTAAACAGATTAATATCTGTATGTCCTTCGGATGAGGTGCTAAACCAATGGACATTAAATTAAATCTGCCTGTTCCAATGGACATTAAAGATCCTATGGCACTATTTGAAGAAGAACAGAGTTCTCCTGGTTGGTTGGTCAACATCAATCCCTCAAACACCACCACCAAAAACAGACTAACTGGTCATTCATCTCATTGCTGTTCACAAAGAACAGCTACTGCATCTTCACTTCAAAAGTAATTAATTGTGTGAACTGCCTGAACTCAAATGCCTGATGTTTCAACTTGATAAGACACTATATAAATGCAAGTATAATTTCATATTATATATGTAGTTCCCAGATAGTTCTGCGGTGTCTGCCCACTTTTGTGGCAATAATTGGGTGGGCAGTAGCAGGAAATAGTACAAAGATCTCCCCCCACTTCAGCACCCATCCATTTACAGCCTTTGTTTCCGGTGGTTGGCGAAAGCATCACCTTAAACAGGCATAAACAACATTTAAATATTCATTTCAGGAGGCGATGTTCTGAATTCCATTTTCCTGCCGTTCTGCCGTGCAGGACATCAGATATAAATCACACCCCTGAGAAATGTCCATCCAGGGTAGCTAGGTGGCGGTAAATATATGGAAGGTCATGGAAAAGGCACAGTATAATGTTAAAGTAAATCTATTTCAACCATTTTTCAAATGATTTTTTTTCAAAAGCCTTTGTGCCAATTGTCAATTATTTATTTTTTGCCCCCAAACCATGGTCTTGGATTTCCCAATGGGAATCCCCTATCTGAGGTGTTTGGAAGAAGAGAACCAACAAAGGGATGCAAGGCAGGTCAGGATGCTCGAGGGGAGCTCTGTGCCCACCTGCCAGGACCCACCCTCGCATCTGTAAAAAGAGGTGAACATATGTTGATTTGACACACAATTTGTGCCACCCGATGAAAGCAACTTCCAAACCTCGCCAAGAACAACTTCAATGTAACCACAATTTGAATGAAAACCCACTGTATGTGCCTAGTTCTTTTTATCACTGTGTTTCCCCTTGATAACATTGGGTGAAGAATGTGCTTGTAACCCTAAGCTGCCTCAGTAGCTAAAGTGCATGAGGTGGCTGGTTCCTGTCTTGCTATTTGGAGTCTCTTCAGACTGAGGTAGCTCTCGTCTCACAGCAGCTGAGACCGGAGACGAACCTGCTGCAAGCTACACCACTTGTACTGCTGCATGGACAGCCTTCCCTGTGTCCTTTTGGCAACATGTGTAAACATGGAAGGGGCTGGAGTGAAAGCACGCATTTGCTGCTATCTGGAGAGACAGTACCATCAAGGCGCCCATTTTGGGTATACCAATAGTACTGACCACCAATCTGCTGGAAAACACAATTAATGGTACCGATGAGACCAGTGAAGCTCAATGTGATGCTTGTCTACAACCCAGCACAATTTTCTGGAGGCCAAAAAAGACCGTCCTCTCTAATGGCACCCCAGGCTTCTATGGCAGCAGTCTACTGAAAAAGTACAGACTGCCCATATGGCCTCTATCAGCCATGATCTTATTGAATGGCGGAGCAGGCTTGAGGGGCTAAATGGCCTACTCCTATTTCTTATGTTATGTTCTTATCATGGGCGCTTCCGCTACTGATGTCCCTGGAGCTGCCACAGACTCCAGGGTGTCCTGTAGTGTTGCAAAGCCATCCAGTTATACGGCACATGCAGGTAGGGGATTCAATCTGCCAAATGCGGGACATTGTCTGATACAGCCCCCAATATCTGTATATATATTTCATGTTCTGCAAGCATCCTTTTAAAAGCAGGACTCATGAGATATGGATCCCAGGCTCTTCAGCCAATCGGTGACGTATCAAGTCAGCAACACCTTCCTCTTCATGTCCTACTAACAGCTGCTTCTGCTCACTTATGCTTTGTGCCTCACCCAGTGCACCCCCCTCTGGATCTCTCTCTAATTACCCTGTGGTGAATATCTCTGGGCTGGTGCTTGCGAAGGAGGAAGTGATAGCATGTGCTTTGAAGTGCTGAGAGGGCTAGATGCACTGGGGCCTGGCTCATCTTCTTCAGGCACACCTAGAGGAGGAAATGAGGAAGAGAAGTTAGAATGGGTTGCTGCGTAGTACAGTTCTCATGTCACTTTCAGTTGGGGGGGACATTAGGGTTTCACGATAAAGTTTGCTCTCTGGTAATGTGGGGTATAATAGGATGAGAAGGGAGAGAAGCAGAATGTCTTAGTGAGTCTGCAGCTGGCATCTGCCCTTCTATTTCCCCATATCTGGCACCCTCTATGGCCTTCTTCCCCAGAATTTGGAAAGCTTCCTCTCATGGAGGAGCAGGAGTGATAGATCAAAGGATTGGGGTCCACCAATTGTTGTAGCTCTCTCTGGTGTTATGGACTGTCTACATGCAGCCCACAAATAGATACAAATGGGTATGATCTGATAGCCATTACAGAGATGTGGTTGCAAGGTGACCAGGACTGGGAGCTAAATATTCAGGGGTAGTTGATAATTCGGAAGGACAGACAGAAAGGAAAAGGAGGTGGGGTAGCACGGTTAATAAAGTATGGGATCAGTGAATTAGTGAGAAACAATATTGGCTCAGAGGATCAAGATGTTGAATCAGTTTGGGTGGAGATAAGGAACAATAAAAGGAAAAAGTCGCTGGTAGGTGTAGTCGCGAGGCCCCATAACAGTAGCTACACTGCTGGAGGGAGAAATAATGGAAGCTTATAATAAAGGAACAGCAATAATCATGGGTGATTTTAACCGTCATATTGATTGGACAAAGCAAATTGGCCAGAGTAGCCTCGAGGAGGAGTTCATAGAGTGTATCCGGGATAGTTTCCTTGAACAGTACTGATCTTATCGAAACGTATAAGATTATGAAGGTGGATGCAGAGAGGATGTTTCCACTGATGGGGGAAGACTAGAACTAGAGGGCATGATTTTAGAATAAGGGGTTGCCCATTTAAAACTGAGGAGAAATTTCTTCTCTCAGAGGATTGTAAATCTGTGGAATTTGCTGCCTCAGAGAGCTGTGGAAGCTGGGACATTGAATAAATTTAAGACAGAAATAGACAGTTTCTTAAAAGATAAGGGGATAAGGGGTTATGGGGAGCGGGCAAGGAAGTGGAGCTGAGTCCATGATCAGATCAGCCATGATCTTATTGAATGGCGAAGCAGGCTCGAGGAGCCGTATGGCCTACTCCTGTTCCTATTTCTTATGTTCTTATGTTCTTTTAACAGTATGTTGTGGAACCAACCAGGGAGAAGGCTATCTTAGATCTAGTACTGTGTAATGAGGCAGGATTAATAAATGATCTCGTAGTAAAAGATCCTCTAGGAATGAGTGACCATAATATGGTTGAATTTCAAATTCAGTTGGAGGGTGAGAAAGTTGGTTCTCAAATCAGGGTCCTAAACTTAAATAAAGGAGACTACAAAGGTATGAAGGCAGAGTTGGCTAAAGTGGACTGGGAAAATAGACTAAAGAATGGGACGGTTGATGAGCTGTGGCAGATGATAGAGAATTCAAACAGGCTCATTTAGACAGACTGTTAAAATTCACAGACCCCCAAGTCAAGGCTGCTACATGCAGTTCGGCATGTTGCATTAACGCATCAATCAACTTGACATTTTCGGACCTTGGGTAGCGAGCCAATAAAACGTTAAAAGACTTTCAATTGAGCCAATAAGGTCAAAGAAGGCGAGTTCTTTTCTGTAAATTGATCCAGGTATAAAATACAGCCATTTTGACCATGTGTCTCAGTAAGACAAAGAAACTGGCAATCAGCCAGCAGTTTGTTGCTCTCTGCCAAGATTAAAAAGTTAAAACTACCATCGGAGTTCGTATTTCATTGGAAATTAAGAGATCTAACAATTTTGGCGCTGCGAACAGGATCGCTGAGGAAAGAAACTGAATTTTGGACATCGGACCTATATATTGAGGTAAGGACTCCTCTTTTTTTTAAAAAGTCCTTGGTCAAAAGTCTAAATTCGCCTCTCCTTCTACGCGATTCCGAAAGCCTCCGGTTTGCGAACCCTTCGGTTGGTAGTCGGCTTGAGGTCCCATAGACGTCTAAACTTCGGCGGTGTGTTAGTTAATTAATCACCGACCTATTGATCGGCTAGCAGGCCTACGACTCGAGACCCCAGCAAAGAACTCAGTAAAGAAATGGCGGCAGGAGATAAGAGCAAAGAATTGCCTACAACTGTTAAAGGTGGGCAAGCACCACCTCAAGTTTCGCTAGATTTAATTCTCGAACAGTTGAAAGAATACATAGAGCAACAATTCAACTTATCTAAAACCTGTATTAAGATCGAACAAAAGTACGGAACCTCCAAAGGATAATGGTCCTTGGACGAGATTAAAAGGGTCTGGGGAAAAACGACCCGTATGAAAAATAAAGAGCGAACTAGATGGTTCCTAGCGGTTATGGGCCAGATCCGAAACCGGAATGAAATTATAATGCGTTCCCAACATGATCGAGAACTGACCAGTACAAAGGACTGTTTGTGCACAGCTGCGACAGAAAAAGCTTGAACTTGAAAAGCTGGAAGTGGAAGTTAAAGATCTTAAAGGTGAAATTAAAGAATGGAAAAAATCATTAGGTCAAGAGACAGTAATAGGAAAAGGAAAATGTATTGATCAATTCCCAGGGTACCCATGTTTGGATAAATTAAAAGCGCAAACCCGAAGACACGACCGAGGAATAGATACGGTTTCTGAATCCTCCGACAATACAGTGTCGGAGGATAATGAAGAATTAGGGGTGCGCTTTGCCCCGTTTAAAAAATGACGAGTTGTAGTCAAATCAGAAGAGACTGCGGATGCGGGCGGAACCAAAAAAACAAAGAGAAGGGTGTACGAAGAATACTTAGTTCATGATCCGGCAGACCCAGAGAAAATTGATAAATGCTCCAAAGAATTGCCCAATCCAAAGAAAGGAGGAGTAAAAACGTGGGACCAATTGGACCGCTTAAGAAATATATATCAACTTCATCCCTGGGACGGAGTGCAAATTTTGACCATAATGGTACCAAAAACACAGGGAAGAAAATTGCACGACAAGGTAGATGAAGCTTTGGGGCAGAATGAGCAAGAATTAGACGCATGATGGGAGGCGATTAAACACTGGCTGCAAGCCTTCAGTCCAGCTAAGACAGACTGGGGAAAAATTGCAGCCTGCCAACAGAAAGGAACAGAGGAGGTCCTGGAGTATGATGAGCGGTTTAGATGCACGTGGCTAGAACATTCGGGTATGAATAATACGGATGAGGAAATGGATGAACAAGCGTTTGGACCCCTGAAAGCAGCTTTCATGGCAGGTCTAAAGCCAGAACTGTCCAAAATGCTTAAGGTAGTGGGAAGGTAGAGGAACTACCTTTGCAGCATTGGTGGATCGATGTAACCAATTAGATCGGGATATGGGAGCTAAAGTCCGAGCTGTACAGGCTATGGGATGGAAATCCCAGGATTCCGATAAACAGTTATTCGGAAAATTACCCGGAAAATGTCATTATTGTGGGAAAGAAGGTCACTGGGCCAAGACGTGCAGGGCAAAACAGCAAGGTCGTGGCTGGGGAAGAGGACGCAGCCAGGGATACAATTCAGCCAACAAGCCAGGCTTGTCACAAGATAACGACCTCATAGAAGCATTTAAGCGACTGACAATACAACAACAGAAGGAGTTACTTGGGATAGCAAAAAACGATTAGAGCCCACCCTGGCCCCCCTCCTCGCACTAATACAACAAAGGGGAGATGGGCTATATATAACTGTGAGGGTGGGCGATAAGGATGTGGACTGTCTTTTAGACACAGGGGCGGAATTAACATGCTTACCCCTACAATATGGAGACTTTTTGCCGTTGGATGGTAGGGCACGTACAGCCTATGGAGTTGGGGTCCATAAAATGGAAATTAAAAGGACAACACCGGTACTTATAGGGCTGGGTCCACATGAACTAACCACGCCGGTCTGGATAGGCCCAGTAGATCAACCCCTTTTGGGAATGGACGTTCTAATCCAAATAGATTCATCGTTGCATTTCGAGGATGGTCGGGTGACATGGTCAATTAGAACTTTGAAGAAAGAAGAATTGAAGGAACACCCAATATGGGCTAAAGATAAGAACGATTGTGGCCTACTCCAGATGGAGCCTGCGTCATTTACAGGGACCAAGCCTCCATGCACTAAACAGTATCCTATCAGTCCAACTGCCATCGCGGGAATCTTACCGGTTATTCAGCAATTGGAGAAACAAGGGGTGCTTATTAAAACGCATAGCTCCTCCAATAGCCCCGTGTGGCCGGTACAGAAATCTAATGAGACTTGGCGTTTGACTGTCGATTATAGGAAAGCTAACCAGTGTATTGATCAAACAGCTCCTTTGGTCGCAGATCCCTCCACCATTTGTAATGCCCTCAAACCGGAACATAAATATTTCTCGGTTATAGATATGGCCAACGGATTTTGGTCGGTGCCTCTGGCACCGGAGGTTCGACAGTGGTTTGCTTTCACGGTCCAAGTACAACAGTATACTTGGACCCGGTTACCGCAGGGTTTCCACAACAGCCCTACGGTATTCCACATGGCTTTACAAAGCCATTTGCGAGAATGACCTCCCCTGTCATCCACATTCATCCAATATGTAGACGATATCCTGCTAGCTTCAAACACGGAAGAACAGCATGAACAAGATTTACGAGCTTTGCTGGATCACCTTTGGCTGAAAGGACATAAAGCCAGCATCGACAAAGCACAAATATCCCAAGAAGAGGTTGTATACCTGGGACAAAAGATTTCACAAGGAAAGAGAGAACTTACCCAGGATAGAACTGCAGCCATTCGGGCTGCTAAAAAACCCACCACTATTCAGGAACTGAGGTCTTTTTTGGGATTGTGTAACTTTAACAGAAATTGGATTGACTCCTTCACACAGCTTGCTCAGCCACTGAATGATATTTTAAAGGGGAAACGTGCCTCTAAAGAAGCCATCACCCTCACTAAAGAACAGCAAGAGGCCTTCCTGAGTTTGAAAAAGGCTTTGTGTTCGGCACCGGCTCTGGAAATCCCCGATAGTGGTAAGCCATTTACCCTGTTTGTTCATGAGAAAGAAGGATATATGACAGCTATACTAACACAAGAACATGGGGATCGGCAAAGGCCTATTGGCTATTATTCGGCAAAACTGGATGCGGTAGCCCTCGGATGGGGAAGTTGCCTAAGGGCCCTGGAAGCTACATGTCGAGCAGTAATGACCACTGCGGGTCTAGTCCTCGACCAAAAGCTGATTGTCAAGTGTCCCCACACCGTACATGCTTTGCTGTCTATGAATAGAATGTCTCAGGTGACGGCAGCAAGATGGACCCGCTGGACAGCAGTTTTGGAAGCTCCTAATCTCCATATTGTCCGGGCCAGCCCGGTTAATCCCGCAACTATGCTCCCGATGTCAGAATCGAGGGAGCAAGAGGGGGGAGAATGTGAAGAGCATGACTGCGTGGAGATTTTAAAAGAAACAGAAGAAGCAGCCTTAGCAGCAGAGGAGCCTCTGCACAACCCAGACCTCATCCTGTTTACAGATGGTTCCTCCTTTGTTGACAATGGTACCAGAAAAGCAGGATGGGCAGTTACAACCTTATATGAGGTAGTGGCAAAAGGACGTTTACCCTCAGGAACGTCAGCACAACAGGCCGAGTTACGGGCCCTGTCAGAAGCTTGTCGAATAGCAGAAGGACAGACAGCTAATGTCTACACAGATTCGCGTTATGCTTTTGGAGTCGCTCACGACTTTGGTATGTTATGGCGGAAAAGAGGATTCCTCACTGCTGCTGGTACACCTATCCGAAATGGAAAAGAAGTCCGAGACTTACTGGAGGCCATACAATTACCTCAGGAAGTGTCCATCCTGAAGTGTAAGGCCCATACCAAGGAAAATACCACAGAAGCACAGGGAAATGCCCTAGCCGACCAGGCAGCTAAAGATGCCGCCTCACAGGGCATTCCTCCAGAAGAACCAACACAGATGTGCAGATTGAAAGCACTCAGGACTCTGACACGAGACCTTCAAACAATGCAAGGCGAGTGCTCCCGAGAGGAAAAATGGACATGGATTGAGGCAGGAATTAAGCTATGCGAAGATGGTGTCTGGAGACAAAGAGTTACCGACAAGCCAGTCGCGCCACAAGCGCTTATGCCTTTTTTAGCCCAACAGATCCACTCGTGGGGACACTTGGCCTCACAACAGATGCCGGCACGGTTCCAGAAAAGCTGGTGGGGTCGGGAATTTAAAAAACATGCCCAGCTGGTAACAGACCGCTGTGTGGTCTGCCAGAAAAATAATTCTGGACCCATCACGGTAATGCCCCAACTGAGGCCCCCTGCCCCTGTCGGACCATTCCAGCATCTGCAGGTTGATTATATATCTCTTCCTTCATGCCAAGGATACACTAACATTCTTGTCATGGTCGACAGATTCTCTAGATGGGTAGAAGCTGTCCCAACTAAAAGAGCCACAGCCAATCACACTGCAAAGGTCTTGTGTAAGGATTACATTCCCCGATGGGGAGTTCCGAGTAGCATTGACTCAGATCAGGGAACACACTTCACAGGTGCTGTCTGCCAAGAAGTCTGTAGGTTACTGAACATTACGTGGGATTTACACTGTCCTTATCATCCACAATCATCAGGACAAGTAGAGCGAATGAATCGAACTCTGAAACAACGGCTTGCCAAATATCACCAAGAAGGAACACCATGGCCCCAGGCACTACCAATAGTGCTATGTAGCATTAGGGCAACCCCGAACAGAACTACAGGTCTAAGCCCATTTGAAATTATAACAGGAAGACCCATGTCGCTGCCAGGAACTATCGATTTACGGAAAGCTGATGTTCACTTAATGAGTGACACTTTGTTATCATACTGTCAGAACTTAACCAATGCTATTAGTTCTGTTTCCCGACAGGTATCGGCAGCTTGGGGTAATCCACCCGAAGGAGGACACGACATCATCCCGGGAGTCTGGATGTATGTGAAAAAGTTGCATAAAGAACCTTTGGGTGCCAAGTGGGAGGGACCTTATCAAGTGTTATTGACCACCCAGGCAGCTGTTAAAGTCCAAGGAAAGAAAGCCTGGATCCACGCTTCACACGTTAAACGAGCACCCGTAACTGAAGCTGAAATCTAATAAGGACAATTACTTTTCGCGAAAATGTATAAATTTACTGTATTATTGATTGTAGGTATTATAGGCATAGGCCTACTTCTTACGAGCCGACCCTCTGCACCAAAGGGAAATAGTAGAGTACCAAGGGAATTACATGTAAATACCTTTTACTTTTATATTGTTTGTTTATGATGATTAAATGTTGTTGCGACCAGGCGGCTGTAGCTGCTGTCCCACAGGTGAGACACCTTGCAGGTCCCAGCAGACCGTCTGTACGTGGCATAGGGGTATGTTATGCTTAAGGAAAGGTGGTTTACTGGTTGAATGAAGATATTGATTTGGATTAAATTGGAATAAGGTTAATTAACCAACTAAAACCAGACTTCCATTGTGGCCACGATGGAACTCGGGTTGGTGTAAATTTGTGTGAAAGCTACTAGTCCGGACATGTGGCGAAACACATCAACAAATTTTAGAAGGAAACTCTGTATGAAATTATTTTGTAGAATGTTTAACCAGTGATACCTGATGTTTTATGATTCAGTTTGTGAAAGAATCAAAGGGGGGATTGATAGAGAATTCAAACAGGCTCATTTAGACAGATTGTGAAAATTCACAGACCCCCAAGTCAAGGCTGCTACATGCAGTTCGGCATGTTGCATTAACTCATCAATCAACTTGACATTTTCGGACCTCGGGTAGCGAGCCAATAAAACGTTAAAAGACTTTCAATTGAGCCAATAAGGTCAAAGAAGGCGAGTTCTTTTCTGTAAATTGATCCAGGTATAAAATACAGCCATTTTGACCAAGTGTCTCAGTAAGACAAAGAAACTGGCAATCAGCCAGCAGTTTGTTGCTCTCTACCAAGATTAAAAAGTTAAAACTACCATCGGAGTTCGTATTTAATTGGAAATTAAGAGATCTAACAGCAGACATTTAAGGAGATATTTCATAACTCGCAACAAAAATATATCCCAATGAGAAGGAAAGACTGTAAGAGAAGGGATAACCATCCGTGGCTAACTAAGGAAATAAGGGCGGGTATCAAATTGAAAACAAAGGCATACAATGTGGCCAAGACTAGTGGGAGGCCAGAGGATTGGGAGTTTTTAAAAAGCCAGCAGAGAACGATTAAAAGAATGATTAAGAGAGATAAGATAGATTATGAAAGTAAACTAGCACGAAATATAAAAACAGATAGTAAGAGTTTCTACAGGTACATAAAAAGGAAAAGAGTGGCTAAAGTAAATGTTGGTCCCCTGGAGGATGAGACTGGGGAATTAATAATGGAGAACAGGGAAATGGCAGAGGCGTTGAACAAATATTTTGTATTGGTCTTCACGGTAGAAGACACTAAAAACATCCCAATAGTGGATAATCAAGGGACTATAGGGAAGTAGGAACTTAATACAATCACTATCACTAATGAAGTAGTACTAGGTAAAATAATGGGACTAAAGGCGGACAAGTCTCCTGGACCTAATGCCTTACATCCTAGGGTTTTAAGAGAAGTGGCTGCAGAGATAGTAGATGCATTGGTTGTAATTTACCAAAATTCCCTGGATTCTAGGGCGGTCCCAGCAGATGGGAAAACCGCAAATGTAACGCCCCTATTTGAAAAAGGAGGCAGACAAAATGCAGGAAACTATAGACCAGTTAACCTAACATCTGTCATTGGAAAAATGCTGGCGTCCGTTATTAAGGAAGCAGCAGCGGGACATTTGGAAAAGCATGATTCAATCAAGCAGAGTCAGCATGGTTTTATGAAAGGGAAATCATGTTTGACAAATTTGCTGGAGTTCTTTGAGGATGTAACGAGCAGGGTAGATAGGGGGGAACCAGTGAATGTGGTGTATTTGGATTTCAGAAGGCATTCGATAAGGTGCCACATAAGAGGTTACTCACAAGATAAAAGCTCACGGGGTTAGTTGGGGGTAATATATTAGCATGGATAGAGGATTAGCTAACTAACAGAAAACAGAGAGTCGGGATAAATGGGTCATTTTCCGGTTGGTAAACAGTGACTAGTGGGGTGCCGCAGGGATCGGTGCTGGGGCCTCACCTATTTACAATATATATTAATGTCTTGGATGAAGGGACCGAGTGTAATGTAGCCAAGTTTGCTGATGATACAAAGATGGGTGGGAAAGCAAATTGTGGGGAGGACACAAAATATCTGCAAAGGGATATAGACAGGCTAAGTGAGTGGGCCAAAATTTGGCAGATGGAGTATAATGTGGGAAAATGTGAGGTTATCCACTTTGGCAGAAATAATAGAAAAACAAATTATAATTTAAATGGAGAACAATTGCAAAGTGCTGCAGTACAGAGAGACCTGGGGGGTCCTTGTGCATGAAACACAAAAAGTTAATATGCAGGTACAGCAAGTAATCAGGAAGGCAAATGGAATGTTGGCCTTTATTGCAAGGGGGATAGAGTATAAAAGCAGAGAAGTCCTGCTACAACTGTACAGGGTATTGGTGAGGCCACACCTGGAGTACTGCGTACAGTTTTGTTTTCTGCATTGAAGGAAGGATATACTTGCATTAGTGGCTGTTCAGAGAAGGTTCACTAGGTTGATTCCGGAGATGAGGAGGTTGACTCATGAGGATAGGTTGAGTAGGTTGGGCCTATACACATTGGAGTTCAGAAGAATGAGAGGTAATCTTATTGAAACATATAAGATAATGAGGGGGCTCGATAAGGTGGGTGCAGAGAGGATATTTCCACTCATAGGGGAAACGAAAACTAGGGGACATTGTCTTAGAATAAGGGTCTGCCCATTTAAAACTGAGATGAGGAGAAATTTATTCTCTCAGAGGGTTGTAAATCTATGGAATTATCTGCCCCAAGGAGCTGTGGAGGCTGGGTCATTGAATATATTTAAGGCGGAGATAGACAGATTTTTGAGTGATAAGGGAGTAAAGGGATATGGGCAGCGGGCAGGGAAGTGGAGCTGAGTCCATGATCAGATCAGCCATTATCTTATTGAATGGCAGAGCAGGCTCGAGGGGCCAAATGGCCTACTCCTGCTCCTATTTCTTTTGTATAATGGGTGTGATTACTGGCATATGCACAAGCAGCTACATTTCATGATAGGCTTTTAGGAAGGATGCACGTCAGGCTATGAGTGAAGGAAGATGTTCAGATGAAGGCTGGGGATATAAAGGTAACCGTGCTGCCTACTAGGCATCAATGGTAAGCAATTCAAACACTTTAGGGCCGATTTCCATCAAGGCCTCCGCCCGCCGAGGTACCAGACGGTACTTTGGGCGGGATATTCATGAAGAAGGTTCCTCTAAGGTCGGCAGGCGGCAAATGGACGATGTACGCCGCCAATCTGAGTGGCAGCGGGCAGGAGGTCGCATTCTCGGCGGCAGAGGTGCTTGCCACCCAAGTGCCGCCGGGGATGGAGTCGGGCCCACGGAGGGTCGAAGATCTAGAAAAAAAATCACCAATGAAAAATAGAAAAAGTATCCGAAGACCTTCAGGGGACCCCATGCAGGTAAGTCGCTGTTGAAATAAAAAAAAAACGTGCTCACTTACCTTTTTTTCAGGTTCTTCCTACTTACTGTCGGGGACAGGCCAGTCTGCAGCCAGCGGTCCACCCCCGTTCTGCCATCGAGACCCACCCACAGGAATCTGGGAGCTCGGCGGGCGGGAGCTCAGTTGTGCCACTTGGCACAACTGACATCAGCGGGCGGTTCCCGGCGGCTCCCCCTCCCCTCCAAAGTGGCACTGGGCGGATCTGCAGGAGGAATGTTGGTGACAGCGGGCGGTGGGCTGATGAATTTCGGCCCATTTAACACAGTGGGAGGGGAATGTCATTATACAGGGCAGATATTTTCAGTACTTGAGGGCTCTTACCCTGCCTGATCCAGGGCGGCAATCTCTCTTCACAAAATATTGTCAATGCATAATCTCATATCTTTTTCTGAAAGTGCAATGACTATTTGTACAGCTCTGTTAACCTTGCCAATCTCTCTTCTTTTTAGGCCTTTCCAGGGGAACCTCAGCAACACTCAGAGGAGGAGCAGTCACATGAACTGGGGCCTTCAACTTGGTCTCCACCCAGACCCACTTCACCCACCTAATCATTGCATTTTCCCATTGCAAGTATCAGCTCAGAGACTCCTATCTGAGAGGGATTATTTTGTCAAAATGAGTAAGGATCACATGGTGAAGCACATAGAAATGGCACAGAGGAACTTGGGGGTGCAGAGGAGGAGACAGTCGTTGCTGTTGGGAGAAACAGGAGATGCTGGCCCTCCACTGAGGAGTCTTGGGACCCAGATCTCAGGGATGCTTACAGAGTTTCAAACCCAAGTTCAAGCAGTCGAGGCAGTGTCCCAAAATATGCAGCAGGTGGTTCAGATGGAGGAGTCCACTAGCTGCATCTGTGATACCATGATAGATGTGTGCACAGTCCTGCAGTTGGAGTATGTGGCAACTCCAGCATGATCTGTAGCAGAGCCCCCTCCCCCAACAGAGGATCAAAGGTCAATAATAGCTTCCTGAATGGCAGCTTCAACTGCTACCATAGATGGTTTTGGCACCAAAGTGGAGTGCACAATCGCTCAAGAGTTTTCAAGATCTGGTTGGAATCATTCGGTCTGCTTCCCCGCTGATCAGTGACAAAACAGATCCGCTGCTCAGTGGCCTGGTAGAGGAGCATGCACATGCGGTCTCAGGACAGTGTCACGTGTGTGCCTCCCACCTGACCTCTCAGATGCCTGCACGTGGGAGTAAGGGCCAGGCTTGCAACAGCAGAGGACAAGCAACCTGCAGCAAGTCCTTCTAGGTTTCAGCTGATTGACCTGAGAATCACTTCAGTCCCCAAGGACAGTACCACCTGGTCACTGAGGGAGCAAAGAAGTAGGAAGCTTGGTTTAAAAGGGAGCACAAATGGGAGGCAAGATGGTAGAAAACAATATTGAGGTTCACATCTTAATGGCTATAATAGAATTATTAGCACTGAAATAATACTGTGGCAAAGGGGATGGCACGTGTGTGACAATCTGAATGTTTTGTATGCAGTAGTTTTGAAGGATAACATTATGTGAGCATATTACCGAGAGGAATCTATTGTCATATGGGACCCCTGACAGCAGGACTGAATATGCAGTGGGCAGGGATCTATTTTGGTTAAAGTTGACCCTTATGAGCAGTGTCCTATCTTTGTAGCAGCTGGCAAAGGCTCCTCCTGTTCATGCTCTTCCTCAAGCGTGGTCTCGGTCATCAGCCTTCTGTTGCTGCTGCCCTGAGTTACCTTCCTCGTGGTCCTCTGTGTTGTGTATCTGAAAAGCATGCACTCCCATGTTCTGCCACCAGGGAGCTCATCCCCTGAAGTCCCAAGGGATCCCAGCATCCCTTGGGAGCACTGTATATAAGCCTGTTCCTCACTCTGGAGTGTCTTATTAAAGACTGAGGTCACTCTTACTTTAACCTCCCTGTCTGCAGCCTCATCTGTGTTAGGAACACAATAACTGGCGACGAGAATACGAATCCAACATAAAGATGCAGCAAACTGTGGGCATCCTGGAGAAGTTCTCGGAGGGTGAGGACTGGGAAGCCTATGTCAAATGGCTAGACCAGTACTTTGTAGCCAACAAGCTGGACGGAGAAGGAAGCGCTGCAAAAAGGAGAGCGGTCCTCCTCACAGTCTGCGGGGCACCGACCTACAACCTCATGAAGAATCTTCTGACTCCACAGATAAGTCGTATGAGGAGCTGTGTACACTGGTTTGGGAGCATCTTAAACCGAGGGAGAGCGTGCTGATGGCGAGGTATCGGTTCTACACGTGCCAGCGATCTGAAGGTCAGGAAGTGGTGAGCTACGTCGCCGAGCTAAGGCGACTTGCAAGACAATGTGAGTTTGATGGCTACCTGGAGCAAATGCTCAGAGACTTATTTGTACTGGGCATTGGCCACGAGACCATCCTATGAAAACTTCTGACTGTAGAGACACCGACCCTCAGTAAGGCCATTGCGATAGCACAGGCGTTTATGTCCACCAGTGATAACACCAAACAAATCTCTCAACACACAAGTGCTAGCAATGTTCATCAATTAACTGGAACTGTGTTTGCGAGCAAAAATGTACAGGGCAGAACCCGCGAGTCTGCAACTGCTAGCAGGCCTCAGGTGACCCAGATGACTCAGAGTCCCCAACAAAGGATGAATGTAAGGCAATTCACACCTTGTTGGCGTTGTGGAGGCTTCCATTCAGCCCATTCATGCCGCTTCAAAGGGTATGTTTACAAGAGCTGTGGAACAATGGGGCACCTCCAACGAGCTTGCAGACAGGTGCAAGCTCTGCAAAACCTGCTAACCACTACGTGGCAGAGAAAGGTCGGTCCAGGATGGATCAAAGCAATTTCGAGCCTCAGAGAGAGGAGGCAGATGCTGAAGTACACGGGGTGCACACATTTTCGACGAAATGTCCACCTATAATGCTGAATGTAAAATTGAATGGCTTACCCGTAGCCATGGAACTGGACACTGGCGCTAGCCAATCCATCATGAGTAAAAAGACGTTTGAGAGACTGTAGTGCAACAAGGCACTCAGACCAGCCCTGAGCCCCATCCACACGAATCTGAGAACGTACACCAAAGAGCTTATCACTGTCCTGGGCATTACCATGGTCAAAGTCACCTACGAGGGCACGGTGCACGAACTGCCACTCTGGATTGTCTCGGGCGATGGCCCCACACTGCTTGGAAGGAGTTGGCTGGGCAAAATCCGCTGGAACTGGGATGACATCCGAGTGTTATCACATGTCGATGAGGCCTCATGTACCCAGATTCTTAACAAATTTCCTTCCCTTTTTGAGCCAGGCATTGGAAACTTTTCCGGGGCGAAGGTGCGGATCCACTTGGTCCCAGAGGCACGACCCATTCACCACAAGGCGCGAGCGGTACCTCACATGATGAGGGAGAGAGTGGAAATCGAGCTGGACAGGCTGCAATGCGAGGGCATCATCTCCCCAGTGGAATTCAGCGAGTGGGACAAACCGATTGTTCCAGTACTCAAAAGTGATGGCACGGTGAGGATTTGCGGTGATTTTAAAGTAACTATTAATCGTTTCGCGCTACAGGACTAATACCCGCTACCTAAGGCAGACGACCTATTTGCGACGCTGGCAGGAGGCAAGATGTTCACCAAGCTCGACCTGACTTCGGCCTACATGACGCAGGAGCTGGAGGAGTCTTCGAAGGGCCTCACCTGCATCAACACACACAAGGGACTGTCCATCTACAACAGATGACCGTTTGGAATTCGGTCAGCTGCAGCGATCTTCCAGAGAAACATGGAGAGCCTACTCAAGTCGGTACCACACACGGTGGTCTTTCAGGACGACATATTGGTCACGGGTCGGGACACCACCGAGCACCTACAAAACCTGGAGGAGGTCCTCCAGCGACTGGATCGCGTAGGGCTGCGGCTGAAGAGGTCGAAATGCGTCTTCATGGCAACAGAAGTGGAGATTTTAGGGAGAAAGATCACGGCGGACGGCATTCGGCCCACAGACGCCAAGACAGAGGCTATCAGGAACGCGCCCAGGCCACAGAACGTCACGGAGCTGCGGTCGTTCCTGGGACTCCTCAACTATTTTGGTAACTTCCTACCAGGGTTAAGCACCCTTTTAGAGCCCGTACATATGTTACTGCGCAAAGGTGAGAACTGGGTATGGGGGAAAAAAAGCAAGTCATTGCTTTTGAGAAAGCCAGAAACATTTTATGCTCCAATAAGCTGCTTGTATTGCATAACCTGTGTAAAAGACTTGTGCATCGTCGTACGGAGTCGGGTGTGTATTACAACAAGCTAATGTTGCAGGGAAGTTGCAACCTGTCGCCTTTGCTTCCAGGAGCTTGTCTAAGGCCGAGAGGGCCTACAGCATGATTGAGAAAGAGGCATTAGCGTGTGTGTTCGGGGTAAAGAAAATGCATCAGTACCTGTTTGGCCTCAAATTTGAGCTGGAAACCGATCACAAGCCCCTCACATCCCTGTTCGCTGAAAACAAGGGGATAAATACTGATGCCTCAGCCCGCATACAAAGGTGGGCACTCGCGCTATCAGCGTATAACTATACCATCCGCCACAGGCCAGGCACCGAGAACTGTGCAGATGCTCTCAGTCGGCTACCATTGCCCACCACGGGGGTGGAAATGATGCAGCCTGCAAACTTGTTGATGGTGGCACAGCCCGCAGTCTTGTTGATTTGGCGGCGAAAGGACGAACTGTTCATTCAGGCAAAACTGCCTGTTGTGGGGTAACCACGTAGTGCTACCAAAAAAGGGAAGGGAGACATTCATCTCGGATCTCCACAGCGCACACCCGGATATAGTAATGATGAAAGCGATAGCCAGATCCCATGTGTGGTGGCCTGGTATCGACTCTGACTTAGAGTCCTGTGTACGGCAATGCAACGTATGTGCCCAGTTGAGCAATGCGCCCAGAGAGGCACCACTAAGTTTGTGGTCCTGGCTCTCCAGACCATGGTCGAGGATCCATGTTGACTATACGGGCCCGTTTCTCGGTAAAATGTTCCTGGTGGTGGTGGATGCTTTTTCAAAATGGATTGAATGTGAAATAATGTCGGGAAGCACTGCCACCGCCACCATTGAAAGCCTGAGGGCCTTGTTTGCCACCCACGGCCTGCCTGACATACTGGTCAGTGACAACGGGCCATGTTTCACCAGTGCCGAACTTAAAGAATTCATGACCCGCAATGGGATCAAACATGTCACCTCGGCCCCGTTTAAACCAGCCTCCAATGGGCAGGCAGAGCGGGCAGTACAAACCATCAAACAGAGCCTTAAACGAGTCACACAAGGCTCACTCCAAACCCGCCTGTCCCGAGTACTGCTCAGCTACCACACGGGACCCCACTCGCTCAAAGGGGTGCCCCCGGCTGAGCTACTCATGAAAAGGACACTTAAAACCAGACTCTCGCTGGTTCACCCCAACCTGCATGATCAGGTAGAGAGCAGGCGGCAGCAACAAAATGTAAACGATGGTCGCACCACTGTGTCACGGGAAATTGATCTGAATGACCCTGTGTATGTGCTAAACTATGGACGTGGTCCTAAGTGGATTGCGGGCACGGTGATAGCTAAAGAAGGGAGTAGGGTGCTTGTAGTCAAACTAGACAATGGACAAATTTACAGAAAGCACCTAGACCAAACGAGGCTGCGATTCACAGACTGCCCTGAACAACCCACAGCAGACACCATCTTTTTCGAGCCCACAACACACACCCAAAGGATCAACGACACCACGCCGGACCAGGAAATCGAACCCATGACTCGCAGCAGCCCAGCAAGGCCAGGCTCACCTAGCAGCCCTGCAGGGCCAACAACAAGCCAGCCCAGCGAGGGCACAGCCAACACACCAGAATAGATATTTGTATCGAGGCGGTCCACCAGGAAAAGAAAGGCTCTCGACCACCTCACCTTGTAAATAGTTTTCACTTTGACTTTGTCGGGAGAGTGATGTTGTGTATCTGTAAAGCATGCACTCCCATATTCCGCCACCAGGGAGCTTATCTCCTGAAGTCCTAAGGGATCCCAGCGTCCTTTGGGAGCACTGTATATAAGCCGGCCGCTAAGGCCTGTTCCTCACTCTGGAGTGTCTTATTAAAGACTGAGGTCACTGTTACTTTAACCTCCTTGTGTGCAGCCTCATCTGTGTTAGGAACACAATACTCTGGATTTGCCATAAACAGTCATTTGCAGATAATGAAATTGTGCAGCACGCAGCGGGCACTACAATCTGAGAGACACCAGCAGAACTATACAGGAGTGCACCCCAGATATATCCAGGCACCTAAAGCGAGCCTTCAGAATGCTTATGGTCTGCTCTATACCAATCCTGGTAGCACTACGAGCTTCATTGTATCAATGTTTGAGGGTCCTTGGGATCCATAGCAGTATCATTACCCACTGCTGTAGAGAGTACCCCTTGGCACAGTGCAACAGGCTTGTACCTGTGAGCAGTGATGGGAATTTGGACTATCATAACACAAAGGAATCATGACAACTTCCTAGATAGCAAGGCATTGACATGCATAATGATGTGCTTGGCATCACACACCAGCTGCACATTAAAGGAATGAAACCTTTTCCTGTTGACAAAGTTAATTGCATTCTGCAATGTGGCACACAAGATGACGTGAGTACCGTTAATGGCCCTTTGGACCTGAAGAAATTCAGCAAGTCTGTAAAACTGTCATATGGCACTGTGCCAGGACCACTGCGACTGAGGTAAACCTGCTTGATGCAGTGGTAGAAAGCCGATTGGTTAATATGACATATCCCACCAATTCTTCCTTAAAGAAATCTGTGGATTACAAATGGCACTACTGTATTATTTTCACCGCATTGGCAATGTGAGGCCTCTGGTCAATATGGGCTCTAGATCCAGGATAAGCAGCTGGCACAACTCTGCTATTGCTTTTCATGAGAAGCACAGCCTTCTGAAGCACTGGCAAGTCATAGGTTCAGATAGGAGCACCTGGGTTTACAGGCATGGTGGCATCGGTATCTGCAGGTGGGAGCCTGATGGCCTGGCCTCCCCGAGTTCTTCCTTCTGATCCACTTCTTCTTTCCTCTCATAACAGAAGTAAAGGGGAATGCCACAGGGAAAGGGCACAGTCGCTTGGGTGGAGTGGCTGATGGTTAAAAAAAAAATAAGGGAGTCAATCCCTGGAGCAGTGCTGCATCTACCTCCTGGAGGTCCAAAAAGCTGCAGTAAAACAAATTTACTAACAAATGGCTCAGAAATTAAACAACCAAAATGGCCTTTTGCAGTACTTCTGCCTGCCCACCGATGCCTAGCAAACTGCAGTGACTCTTTCAGACTGGCATTGCTTTTTGGAGGCAGGGCACATCCAGTTGGGGAAGAGAAATACAGCATTGTACGTTTCATACTGACATGAACATGATTAGCATGCTATAGGCAGGTCTGCGGTGGGCACTGCAAGGCACCAAAATTGTTGGTTGGTTGGGGAGGGGGGTTTAAGAAAATTCCAGCAGACCTCAGGACTAGTAGGGAATCAAAGAGTGGCATCTCAATCCCATTTCCTCTACTGTCTACCCCAAATATGCCATAAACTGGGAAGAAATTCTAGCCTTAGTTTTCAACAGAACTTTTATGCTGTACTCCAAATCCCTTTTCCTGTGTGCCTGCCCTGTTAAGCGGCTGGAAGCCTGTAAAGCTTGTAGCAGCTAGTTGCCACCCCCAATTGGCCAGCTATGAATCAGTGGTGTCCATGATGCCTGGAGCGCACGGCAATATTTTAACTCAGCTGACCATGGAGACTACGGTGGGAATCAGCCCACTTCATACTGGGTGGGTGTGGATTGCACTTCATCCTACCTCCGCTCAGGATCTTGTCTGAGCAGAGATTCTAGGCTCATGTGTGGTATAACATGTTTTGTGTGGCTCCCATAGTGTTATAAAGGGGAGATGTACTGTAACAGATTACTTCATAAGTACATTGCTATCTACCTTCAAGAATCTTGCCTTTATTTTGAGATGCTTCTTTTCTTTTTCGGTTTCCTACATATTAAAGTAAATCAACGGAACCAAAATTACTATGGACGAAGACACAAATATATTTATTTATAAAATGGTTTGTAATATAAATGAAAAAGCCCATGGAGCCTGAAGGGGAAAAAAAAGGTTCATGTCTACCTGAAGAAGTGAGGAAAGAATTTGGCAGAGTTCTCCCTCACATTTTTAAACAATTGGTGTAGAATCTTTGATAGGGATTATACATGTCTGTGGAAGGAATGGCCTGAATGAATGGCCTTTTCTTATTCCATGCTTTCTTATGTTCTGAAACGGATTGATCCTAATGCCACTAATTATAGGGGGGAGCTGCGATCTAAATTACTTATCCCAGCTCCATCACTTCATTGTGGCAAATGGAAAAGATACAAAGATACACAGAGGATTAAGTAAAAATAAGTGCTTACTATTCAAAGCTCTTATCTCCAGAATTGCCATTCTCTTTAAGTAAATGAGTATCCAAGAAACATTTGAAGCACTAGGATTAAAATATTTGATCTTGGAACATTCAAGATCTAGGCACTGGGTGATGCAATGGCATACTGTGCTTTCAGCTCAGATTTGAATCTGCCCCTGACTGTTATAAAGTTTCTATACAAAATCCTTTTGAAGGAACATCAATGCAGTTCCTCATAGCCATGGGTCCATAACACAAAACTGTTCACAATTCAGGTCATAATGTGTTCGGGCCTCTAGCATACTCAGCGTGAGCTGCCGGCACTGGTCGCGCCTCGCTCACCTGAGCGAAGACGTCAATGTTGGCTTCACTGACAGCAACCCTTGGGTATGTCCTGGGAGGGGTAATTGGAGCAGGCTATGGTGGGGGGTGGGGGGGGGGGTCTCCACTCCTGCTCCACAGGATGTTTTATTTTAATTAATAATAAGAATGTAACTTACCTGCAGTTGGCGGCTGCTGAAGAATCCTGAGTGAGGCAGGTCCAATGCCTGCCCTGCTCATCGCCAACTAATTTATCGATGGGGGCCTTCAACAGACATTAGTGTAGGCTCCTAATTTATAAATTTAAGGGGCCTAACGCCAGTTTTAGGCATCGTCCTGGGCACGCCAATTTCTATCCCGGGGAGCCAAAAGTGAAAAAGCACTTTCCCCAGACCTGCGCAACTGACACACATTGCAGTTTTCTCGGACGATGCTACAAAAAGAGAATGACCCACAGCTAAGCAAAGATATTGAACTATCTCAGCTTTCTACAACTTAAAAATGTGACAAAAATACTCTCTAAGTGTTTATATGTGAAACATAATCTCCAATCACTCACATCGTTTTTGCATTTTTGCATTTCAAACATTTCATTCAGCTGCATAATTTCTTGTTCCAATGTTGAAATTTGTCCATCTTTCTCCCTCAGCCTAAGGAAAAGAGAATGGTTTGTATAATCACACCGCGTAAGGATCAGTGTCTAAACTTTCAAATTTGGATGTCATTTACAGCATACTAAGCCAAAAAAAATGATTGCACCATCTCTTCTTTCCTAGGAACTCAAAATTGTGGAGCTCCTCGCCTCCCTCTGTTTTCCCTTCCTCCTACAAGCTTCAGGCTTTTAAATGCAAGCTTTGAATCACCCAATCACTATATCTTGGCTTATCTTATGTTCTCTCCTAAGAGACAATTATGCAGTCCTGTCTAGCGCTGGCAGGACTAGAACACATTGTGTGCAAAAAGCACAGGGAGCTGTCTTTGCATGGTTTTGCAAGGTCAGCTTATTCCAGTAATTATCCAAAATTCTGCGGCCAAGAGCCCTAACTCACACCGAGTCCCGTTCACCCATTACCCCTGTGCTCGCTCGCTGACTTACATTGGCTCTCGGTTAAGCAACGCCTCAATTTTAAAATTCTCATCCTTGTTTTCAAATCCCTCCATGGCCTCGCCCCGCCCTATCTCTGCAATCTCCTTCAGCCCCACAATCCTCCAAGATATCCGCGCTCCTCGAATTCTGGCCTCTTGAGCATCCCTAATTTTAATCCCTTTACAATTGGTGGCCGTGCCTTCAGCTGCCTAGGCCCTAAGCTCTGGTATTCCCTACCAAAATCTCTCTGCCTCTCTTTCCTCCTTTAAAACACTTCTTAAAACCTACCTCTTTTGACCAAGCTTTTGGTTATCTGCCCATATATCTTCTTATGTGTTGGTTTCAAATGTTGTTTTATAATGCTCCTGTGAGCGCCTTGGGATGTCTTACTACGTTAAAGGCACTATATAAATACAGTTGCTGTTGTTAACAAATGGTTTCTGCGCAGATTGGCTGATGTGCAAGGTGCATGTTGGATGTGTGGGCAGAATATCAGGTGGTTCAGCAGCTGGTAAAGGGCTGCTCCACACAGTAAAAGTAGGGCTGAACAGTGAAAAATCTTAAGGTTTGCTGCAAGCAGCTGAAGGTGAAAGCAAGGGCGGACAAGGGCATGACAGCTCTTTTTGAGGATGTTGCTCTGGAAATCTTACCCCAAAAGATGCTGTAAAGAAGGATTGTTCTCTTTGGAGCTAAGGGGTACCCTTCAATCAGAAGGACTGTTAGAAATGCCTGTATGGAACTGACTGGGTGAGTAAATTAAGTCTCCCAAGTCCATAAGTCATGGGAGCAGATGAGGAAAAAAACATTATGGAGTTATGAAGATTGCCAAGGTAAGAGCACCCACACTTGGCTTGCTTTTAGCATATGGTCTTACGATGAACGGCAACAAAAAAAATCACTGTTGCCTTGATGTTGCTGGTTGATACATTCACATGCATACCTATATTGCTGCAGGACACACTTTGCTGTTGACACAGAAATATGCTGCTAATGTCACACATAAATCTTGCAAGTTACTACCATCACACTGCCAACGTGAGCTTTTTTCATTTTTCTTCATCAATTCAAACAAACTGGCATGTAGGTTTAGCACTTTAGTGAAGCTGTCTCTGCTCTTCCAAGTTCCAACATACTTACTGGAAAAAAAACACACATAACAGGTGGGATCAAAAGCAGATCAGAGGGGGCACTTGCAACTATCGCCTATTGGCTCGCTGTGAGGAGTGGCCTCCAAAATCTGAAGCTGGAGGCCGTAGCAAGAGTGAGGGAGGGTAAAGTCAGAGACCATCCCAAACTCAAGGCTAGTACCATCCTTTGAATAGAGAGAGAAACAAATAATTACTCATTCACTCACTGACACACTGCAACAATCCTCTGATCTGTGCAAACATCTGGATCTTTGTTTTACCATTCCGATGTGTGACTATGATCCTAGTGGCTGCATGTGTATCATTATACATCTGTTCTGCTCTTGTTTGTGGCAGTCTCAAGGGGATCATGAGCAGGGGCGGAGGAGGATATCTTGGTTCACAGGGAGACATCCATCTTATTTCCTATCCCTTCAAGTAATGATGGTACCATAGATTGTCGTAATATGAAGGTGTGTTGACGGTTATCAATGTAGCAGGCATTCACATGCATAATTTTGTGCCTATGTTCACAGACCAGATGTACATTCATGGAGTTGAAGGCCATGGGATCGAGGCCAATGTGGCCACGTGTGCTGTCAATAGTGCCCCGCAATTTGTGGAAACCTGTCACATGGAAAGAATGCAGTGCTGCTGGGTGCTTTCCATGCGGAAAGCGATGAAGGAGTTAGCCCTGGCAAACAAGTCCGGGAATTTCTTTGGGGGTGGCCATTGAAGTTGCAGCAGCCGATCGGGAGAACCCTCAAAGAAATTCCCAGCAAAGGTATCAGACATCTGCTTTATGCTTGGTGCAAGCAGCTTGCTAACTTTGGCATACATTCCTTACTGATGCTTGAAAGAATCAGTAGCTAAAAGTTCAAGACTATTCTCAGTCATCTTGATAGCCAGTGGCAGAGACCGCCCTGTGTGGAACTTGTCTGAATGTCTGGCTCGAGGAGACAGCATATTTCTGTGACTGCCTCCTGGTAAAGTGTAGTTAACAAAGGCAAATCCCTTAAACGAATCCAAGTTGGTATGCCTTGGGTTGTCGAGACCAATGGCTTGGTAAGGGCAAATGCAGCAGGACCACCACAGGTGTAAACACACTTTCCTCTTCTGCCTCCTCGGATCCTCCTCCAAAACAAGCAAATAGGGAGGTATATTCAGAGGGATGCCAATCTTCAGAATTATGGTTGTGGCAACTTAATTTACAGCTACAAGTCACAGATAGAAAATAGGAGGCCGCAAATAAATCCCCCAAAATTTAACCCGCAACCAAAACCAGCAGCAAATACAATAAAGCTAAATGAATAACAGGTACCGCAGCAAAATAACCTCCAAAGTGGCTGGCGGTGCCTTCAATGCAATGCCCATTTTAAAGGCACACAACAGCATCAGTGCATTCCTGGAGCTAAGCACTGGGAATGGCATCACCAGGTGATTAACATCATTTGTGACCCTTAATGGGGGTATTGCACAAAAAGTGCAGTAGGCCTATGCTATCACTGTGGCTTGGCCCCAGAATGGGGCCCCCTGCACAGCAAGCAAGAAACAATATCATGCTCACACTATGGGGCTTGGCTTTTCTCCTAGCTTTCTCAATTAAAAATGAAACTAGGTTTCCGCAATTAGTTTGAATCCCCACCACTGGAATTTAGATCAGTAGTAATGTGTTGACTACATTTATCTATTAACTTGTTACCATGTCTTTACTACATCCATATTGTAACATCCACATCTATTAAAATATGACAGGCTCAATCCCAATCCAATCCCAATCCGTGTTCGGGTATCTACGCGTCAGCCATTAGATACAAAGTTTTTATGTTTTGGGAACATTCCCTTCCCTGCTTTCCAATTGCTCAGTCATTTCTAATTTGGTGAGCTATAAGGATGGGAAAAAAAGAGTGTTCATGGATATTCTGCAGATCTTGGCACACCCAATGGAATGTTGAGGTAGACTCAAATCATTTGCCTAAGTTAAAACTGTTACAAAAAAATGAGGAGCTAAAAGCCTAAAAATAATTAGATTAATGAGCACTTGCTGCTAAATAAAAACAGTTAAAAAAAAAAAATCGCACAGAATGGTTACATCTTCAAAAGGACATTGTAAAACAAATGAAGCTACTTCACATCTAAAACGGTAATTAGTAATGGCTGCCAACCTTCTGGTAGACTAATTCCCACAGATTAATCAAGTTGCAAGAAAAATGATGGTAGCATGAGTTAAATGATTGCGATGGACCAATCAAGTTGGTGGAAAGTGACAGGGATTGAATGGACAATTGGATTGCCAGTAGAGGGCCCAAACTCAACATTTTAAATAATAAATACATTAATATCACTCAGTATCTTATTTCTCAAACATTGATATATTATTTTTGAAATTAATATGTTTTATTATATTTCATTGCTTTGTCTTGAGTTTTGGTTTTGATAGACCACCCAAGACTCCTGAATTGACTCAAGCCCTCACGTGGAGAATCAAGGCTAGGCTGAATTCTGGCTGGGAGAACCAAGACCAGACCACTGACTCAGCTCGTGCTGTAGTTCTAGGAACCAAGGCCAAACCCGTATCTCCTAGAATCACTTAAAATTTCTGACTCACTTCCCCCTTCCTCGTCAATACACATGCTATTTGTTTGGAGCAAGGAAAGTTACTGCTTTAAGTTTAAAAACATGATATTTTCAGCCAGCAGTAAATGGAGTTAAGATACAGATCAGCCATGATCTAATTGCATGTCGGAGGGGCTGAATGGCCTACTCCTGTTTCAGTGGGCCCAAGTTTCCACATGATTTGCGTCTGATTTTTAGGAGCAACTGGTGGAGAATGGACTATCTTAGAAATCGCAATTCTCCACATTTTTTTTTCTGCAGTTCTAGTCAGGTAGAACAGAATGTTTTCTTCAAAAGGGGGCGTGTCCGGCCACTGACGCCTGATTTCAAAGTTTCCACAGTGAAAACATATTCCAAGCTAACTTAGAATGGAGCAAGTGAAGATTTTTGTAGAACTGAAAAAACCTGTTCTACACATTAAAAAATCAGGCGCAGGTTACAAATTAGGCGTCCAGAACGAGGTGGGGGGGGGGGGGAGGGGGGGGAAGGGAAGTCATTAAATTCTATAATAAATCCTTATTTATACTTATAAAAATATTATACAAATAAATACAACCTGAATAAACATTTATAAGCAAAGAAAAGATTAAATAAACCATCTTCCTACCTGTGTGAAAGTGCTTCAGGCAGGCCTTTCGGGACCGAAGGCTCAACGGGCCGGCCCGAGACTTCGGGCAGGACCCGTCCCCAGCACCAGATTTACAGGTAGGTGGCGTTGGGTCGGGTCGGGGAGGTTCGGTTCGGGTCGGGGGGAGGGAGGGAGAGGGGGGAGGGAGGGAGAGAGAGGGGGGGAGGGAGGGAGAGAGAGAGAGAGGGGGAGGTCAGGTTGGGGAGGGGGAGGTCAGGTCGAGGAGGGGGAGGTCAGGTCGGGGAGGGGGAGGTCAAGTCGGATCCAGTCCGGGGGTGGGGGCGGGGGGGAGCGGGAGTCGGGTCGGGTCCAGTCGGGGGGGGGGGTTAGGGTTAGGGTTAGGGTTAGGGTTAGGGTTAGGGTTAGGGTTAGGGTTAGGGGAAGAGCGGAGCGGGAGTTGGGTCGGGTCCAGTGGGAGGGGGGGGGGGAGGGCGGGAATCTGGTCGGGTCCAGTCGGGGGGGGGGGGGGAGCGGGAGCGGGAATTGGGTCGGGTCCGGAGGCGGGGGGGGAGCGGGAGTCGGGTCGAGGGGCGGGAGCGGGTCGGGGGGGGGGGGTGGGGGGGAGCAGGAGCGGGAGTCGGGTCCGGTCCGGTCCGGGGGGGGGGGGAGCGGGAATCGGGTCGGGTCCAGTCCGGGGGGGGGGAGCAGGAGCTGGCCGTGGGAGGAGCCTTATTCACGCAGCCCCAGTGAGGCCATTCGGCCAGGGCTAGGGGCTGCGTGCTTCGGGCCCCTCCCACACAGTTTCGGGCGCCTGGAGCTACTGCACTTGCGTGCCCACTGTAGCGCGCATGTGCAGAGGTCCCAGCACTGTTTTCGGCGCAGGGACCTAGCTCCGCCCCCTACAGCTCCTGCTGCGCTGCGCCGAGGGCCAGAGGACCTGCAGGGAGGTGGAGAATACGGAGGATTTTTTTAGGCGCACTTTGTGGCGCGAAAAACGGGCGTCCAGGTCGGGACTGCGCCGTTCTAGGCGCGTGTGGAAACTTGGGCCCCATGTTCCTAGAAGACAACAACTTGGAGGTGACTATTACTTATTGAAGTTTTACCAAAATGACAACCATAACACTGGGAATGACTTACATTTTCTGCTTTATCTCCCTCTTCAGATTTCACTACACCATTCATCATTCCTGGATCAAAAGGACCGGTGAGTGACCTGCTCCCAAATCTCTACCAATGCCACTCTTAAAACAGCCTCCATGAGGTGTGCTACTGCTTCCTGTGCTTCATTTCTGTTCAACAATCCCACAGATGGTAGAAATGAGATCAGAAACTCGTGGGCTTTATGTATTGGAATTTCTAGTTTTTACTGTCCTTTTGCCAAGGAACAACAGGAACAGATAACCTTGACTCCTTTTGACAGTAACATAAGTTTATTTACAAATCTATCTACCTTCAGGAATTTTGCCTTTGTTTTGAGATGTTTCCTTTCCTTTTCCTAAATATTGAGGTCAAAAATAGAGGAACCAGAATTACTATCAACAATACATTAATGTTATTTACTTACAGAAAGCAACATCTTTACATTTTCAGATATTTTCATTAGTCTTCATTTTTTTCTCTGTAATTAGTGCTAGGGCTTGCACATAAAATATATAATCCAAAACTCATAATTTGTTTACCCCCACCATTGCCAATCAAATGGGTTTAATATTGCCCAAGAATGTACACTTTAATCAACTCTTCCCCCACAAAAACCTTTATAAATGGTGCCAATTGCAGTCCTAAATGTCTTTCTCGAGTACTGCAGCACCTCCATCTTCTCCTTCCTGAACAATGATTTGAAAGTTTGTTGAAGGTCAGCATTTTCTTGGATTTGGTATACTGCCTACGGCTCTGTATTCATGTTGGTGCTGATGGAAGGGGGATGTTTATGGGGCCAGGTCCTGGTTTCAGCTCCAATTCTTCCTCAATGGCTAAAGATGGCTCAAGCGTCACCAAGGAGTTTCCCACAGAGTCCCTCTTTCAGTCCAGGTTCTGAGATAATGCAATTGGGAGCAGCCAGGGTTGCAGCTTCTGCTGGCCTTTCTTTCTCTGCCTTACCCTTCCACCACCACAGAGAGACAATCCCATAAATAACCTTTTAAAAGGAGGAAGAGGCACTTTTCAGTAATCTAGAAGAAATTTTCAGGGGAAATAAGTCTCTTGGACTGTCCTCCTGTTCCAGTCAGTACTCCCATCAGTAATTGAGTGGTTACCTTGCTTCGTTTTTTTCTACTTTTGGCTTAAACATCGTTGTCTCTTTAAAAAAAAAATCAGCTGCTGCAAAAAAAAACACTCCCTCCCCTGTATGCTTATGTATGCTTTTTCAAATCACGATCCCCAGCATCATACATACTTTACAGATGGTACTTCACTGAGTCCTACATTATAACACAATATACATGACTTTATTAACATTTACCAGTTCTTTTCTTACTGCATTGTAACATCTATCAGACAAGTGGACCGTTTGGAACTTATACCTTTAAGGCACAAAACCTTTGATGCAGTTTTATTTATTTAATTTTTGGTTTTGCCAAACTAGAAACAATTATATTTTACATAACTTTCAGTACATCTCATAAAATAAAGCCAATTGGAACAATAACCGTAGAAACCACCTCAGAGGTGTAAGTAACATCTCAGTGATACAGATGGTTATTGCTCATCTGTAGATACAAGGATATGAATGACATACCATAGCTTCATAACGCTTCTCATATTCAAGGAGCAGATCTCTAATTTCTTCACTGATGAGAGATCTGCAAGACAGATATTGTATACAGTAAAAATATCCAAGCATCAAGCATCTTTGAGGTCACCAATGAAGACAGGATGCGTTCTGCCAGCTGAGATTTAAAAATGGAACTTAGGAGGTCAGGTAGTTGAAAGAGCTCAGCACTGGATTCCCAGCCAAGGTTGTAAGTTTGAGTCCTTGGGCTTTTCCATCACTCACATTTCCTTTCTTTTCTGGGGTGTTTTCCTCGTCAGTCAAGAAATTACATAACAGAGAAAAAGTGCCAGATTCTCCTCTTTGGGGCAGAGTTCAGATGGGGCAGAACTTCTTCCCGCATCTCTGGATCTGCCTCAACCTGACCCATTTTCCTGCAGCACCAGCAGGTTGTGGCAAAGAACCTCAAAGGGGCAGAAGCGTTCTGAAGATAGTACATGCCATTTGCATGCGGTAGGCAGAGAAAGTGCAGCCAGCAGGGGTCCTGGTGGGGGCAGGGAGAGGGAAATTCTGGCTGAGGCAGTGAGATGTCGCTTGGACTCGAACGCAAAATGTTCCCTCATTCTCCGCCAATTTTGGGCAGGATCACGGAGAATTCCCCCAGTGTGCTTCCTTTCCAGGAGAAGAAAAAAGCTGACTTTGTCCAGCTATTCCTGGTCAATCACAGTGACAACAGAGTCCTCAACAGCACACACATCCCAACAGCATCAAGTGGAACCATTAACTAGTGGTCACATTTGGATAGCATCAAGAGGAACCATTAACCAGTGCAGACATCTCTACAACCAGGATGACTACATCTCTACAATTAGGAAGAACCTTTAAGCAGATCACACATCCCACAGAACTCTTTTTGGGAGGAAACTAAAACATTAAATCGTGTCCCCCCAATCTGGGGGACACACCAAACATTTTCAAGGACACATCCCACAGAGCTTCTTACTGAGGCAGGCAGCTGTACTTAATTGCAAGAGAGAGAAAATACTCACTGATTGACTACCTGCAAACTTTCAGCACCATCTATAATTACAGAATGAAGATAAAGCATTAGTCAATAAAAGATCGATCCAAGTAGTTTTGATTACTTCTTAAAGGTGCTGGACCCTTAATGTACCACAATTCCATGGTAGAGGAATTTCTCCCCTGCCATTATTTTTCTTCTCCAAGTTTTCCTCCAATATTTAAAAAATCATTCTCAGGATGTGGCATCACTGGCAAGGCTAGTATTTATTGCCTATCCCTAGGTGATCCTTCTTCTTGAACCACTGGTAGCGGTTTAATACAACTGCTTGGTCACATATAGGCCAAACTGGTTAAGGACGGGAAGTTTCCTTCCCTAAAGGACATCAGTGAACCAGCTGGTTTTTATGACAATCTGACAGCTTCATGGTCACTTTTATTGCTACCAGCTTTTTATTTGCAATTAAAAAAAAAATGAATTCAAATTCTCAAACTACCATGGTAGGATGGATTATTAGTCCAGACCTCCAGATTACTAGTCAAGTAATATAACCATGACTCGATTGACATCTGAATGGTAGCAAATGATACCAATCTTTCAATCCCCCCTGATTTGCTGCTCATTAATCCTCATGCATTTCACAGTTGACCCAGCACACTTCAAAAGGCTAGCCAGGCTACTTAATTATCCAACTCTATTGATCTCAGTTCCTTAATCAGATGACTTTGCGGAAACTCTTGAGCCTTTGCGTTTAGGAATTGAGGAAACAATAGAGAAGAATTTGCTCAAGACACCAAATTGGGAGGTATGGTAAATTATGATGAGGAACAGGAATAGGCCATTCAGCCCCTTGATTGCGTTCCACCATTCAATTAGATTATGGCTGATCTATGTGAAAGATAGCTGGAGGATATAAATATGCTGGCTGAATGGGCTGATGCAATTCAAAGTACAGAAATATGAAGTGATATACTTTGGTGGTTAAAAAAAAATAGGGAAAGGAAATACACTTTAAATGGTAAGATTTGAAATATAATAGAGGAGCAGAGGGACCTTGTGCAGGTACACAGGTCAGGCCATAAAAAGGCAAACAGAATCTCTGGATTTGTATTGAAAGGCATGGAATACAAAAGCAAAGATGTAATGTTGAACTTGAATCCTTACACACGACAGCAAATCAACACGAGGCACATACTGGAGACAAGGTCACTCTGTGACCTGTACCTTTATTCACAGGACCAAGAAGTGATGACCCTGCGTGGAACCTCCCTTTATATACCTGGATGACCAGGTGAGGAGTGTCTCCCACAAATTCACCCACTGTGGTCAAGGTGTGCATTTCTCAGGTGCATACAGTGTACAGTGTTGTTACATAAAGGTTACAGTTATGTGAGGTTACAAACATGACATCACCTCCCCCCCAACGTCTTTGGGTCAAAGATTGAGTCTTTCAGGCGGTCGACGCTCTCTCGTGGAGTGCCGCAGTTGGGGCTCTGGTTGTTGAGCCTTGGCATGCGTCTCTGTCACCTGTGGTGATTCCGGCTCGTCCGGGCTGACCGCAGGGACTGTGCATGCTGCTGACGGTTCTTGTTGCTCGTTCACTGGCAGTGGTGGGGGCAGCATCTCATGATTTTGCTCAGGTTCCTCAGTGTCCATGCTGAACCTTTTTTTAACTTGGTCCAGATGCTTGCAGCATATCTGCCCATTGTTGAGTCTGACCACTATGACCCTATTCCCCTCTTTACCAATTACAGTACCCTTGAGCCACTTGGGCCCCACAGCGTGATTAAGAACAAATACAGGGTCATCGATTTCTACCCATCTCCCCTTTGAATTACGGTCGTGGCACTCGTTTTGGGACTGGCGCTTGCCAACAATGTCTGACAAAACTGGATGAATGAGGGACAGCCGAGTTTTTAGTGTATGTTTCATGAGTAGTTCCGCTGGCGGGACTCCCGTGAGCGAGTGCGGTCGGGACCTGTAGGCTAGCAGGAGGCGCGATAGACAGTATTGAAGGGAGGGTCCTTGAATCCGGAGCATGCCTTGCTTTATGATTTGGACCGCACGTTCCGCCTGGCCATTGGAACGGCGCTGTCCTGACATGTTTGATGCCATTACCCGACGTGAACTCCCGGAATTCATAGCTAGTGAAACACGGGCCGTTGTCGCTAACTAGGATGTCCGGCAAGCCGTGGGTCGCAAAGACCGCACGCAGACTCTCCACAGTGGTGGATGTCGTGCAGGAATTCAATATGATGCACTCGATCCATTTCGAGTACGCATCAACAACAATGAGGAACATTTTTCCCATGAACGGGCCCACGTAGTCTACGTGAATACGTGACCATGGCTTGGTGGGCCAGGGCCACGGGCTGAGTGGGGCCTCCCTGGGGGAATTGCCCAGCTGGGCACACGTCGTGCACCTGCGAACAAATGTTCCAGGTCTGCATCAAAATCCCGGCCACCATACATGTGACCGGGCAATGGCCTTCATTAGCACGATACCTGGGTGCTCGCTGTGGAGTTCCCTGATGAATGCTTCCCTACCCCTCTGGGGCATGACTACCCGGCTGCCCCATAGTAGGCAGTCGACTTGGATGGAGAGCTCATCCATCCGTCTGTGATACGGTCTGACCTCTTCAGGGCATGCTCCGTGTGCGGGCGCCCAATCCCCAGCTAGGACACATTTCTTAATCAGAGATAGGAGAGGATCTCTGTTTGTCCAGGTTTTGATCTAGTGGGCTGTGATGGGGGAGCCTGCGCTGTCAAAGGCATCGACAGCCATGACCATCTCCGCGCTTTGCTCTGCTGCCCCCTCAGTGGTGGCCAGTGGAAGCCTGCTGAGCGCGTCAGCACAATTTTCGGTGCCTGGCCGGTGCCGTATGGTGTAGTCATACGCAGCCAGCGTGAGAGCCCATCGCTGTATGCGAGCTGACGCATTGGCATTGACAGCTTTGCTGTCGGACAACATGGATGTTAACGGCTTGTGGTCTGTTTCTAACTCGAACCTTCTGCCAAAAAGGTACTGGTGCATCTTTTTCACCCCGTAGACACATGTGAGTGCTTCCTTTTCGACCATCCCATACCCCTATTCTGCTTGGGAGAGCGACCTGGAGGCATAAGCCACAGGTTGGAGTTGGCCCTCATCATTACTCTGCTGCAACACGCACCCAACCCCATAGGATGATGCATCGCATGTCAAAACCAATTTCTTACAGGGGTCGTACAGGGTCAATAACTTATTAGAACAAAGCAGGTTCCGCGCCCGATTGAAAGCCCGTTCCTGACAGTCCCCCAAAACCAATCACAACCCTTACGCAGGAGCACGTGTAGCGGCTCCAGCAATGTACTTAAGTTCGGTAGAAAGTTCCCGAAATAGTTCAATAGTCCCAGGAATGAACGCAACTCTGATGTGTTGCCGGGCCTGGGCGCGCGACGGATCGCCTCCGTTTAGGATTCGGTGGGTTGGATCCCGTCTGCGGCAACCCTCCTGCCCAAAAACTCGACCTCTGGGGCCAAAAACACACACTTGGACTTCTTTAGTCGCAGGCCTACCCAGTCCAGTCGGTGTAGCACCTCCCACAGGTTATGGAGGTGTTCCTCGGTGTCTCGACCCGTGATAAGGATGTCGTCCTGAAATACGATTGTTCCGGGGATGGATTTTAGCAGGCTTTCCATGTTCCTCTGAAAGATAGCGGCTGCTGAACGAATGCAAAACGGACACCTGTTGTAGACAAACAGCCCCTTGTGCGTGGTGATTGTGGTCAGTAGCTTGGATTCTTCGGCCAGTTCCTGGGTCATGTAGGCCGAAGTGAGGTCCAACTTGGTGAACAGCTTGCGCCTGCCAGCGTGGCAAAAAGATCTTCCGCTCTCAGAAGCGGATATTGGTCCTGAAGGGACACTCGGTTGATGGTGGCCTTGTAGTCGCCACAGATCCTGACCGAGCCATCCGTTTTTAGAACAGCGACGATGGGGCTTGCCCAGTTGCTGAATTCAACGGGCGAAATTATGCCCTCTCTTAGCAACCTGTCCAACTCACTCTCAATTTTCTACCGCATCACATACGGCACAGTTCTGGCTTTGTGGTGCACTGGTGTGGCGTCCAGGGTGATGCGTATCCTTACTTTGGTGCCTTTGAAAGTCCCGACGCCAGGTTGAAATAATGACTCGAACTTTAGTAGGACCTGTGAGCATGAACTTCGCTCCACAGATGAAATGGCGTGCACATCCCCCCATTTCCAGTTCATCTCGGCTAATCAGCTCCTCCCCAAAAGCGCGGGACCATTTCCCGGGACAATCCAGAGTGGCAGCCGGTTCTGAGATCCATTATGTGTGACCACCAACATTGCACTGCCTAGCACTGGGATGATCTCTTTGGTGTACGTCCGTAATTGCGTGTCAATACGTTCTAGTTTGGGTCTGCTAGCTCTGAGTGGCCACAGTTTCTCGAATTGTTGGACACTTATAAGTGACTGGCTGGCTCCTGTGTCCAGCTCCATGCGTACCGGGATGCCGTTTAACAGTACTCTCATCATCATGGGTGGCGTCTTTGTGTATGAGCTGTGGATGTTTGCCACCTAGACCCGCTGAACTTCAGCATCCTTTGCTGTGTCCCAGGCATACCCCTGCCTTGCAGACCCCTGTTGTGGTTCATCCACTTCGTAAACCAGCCTCGCTGTAGGCTTCCTGCACATCCTGGCTAAATGTCCACTCAAGTTACAATTTCTGTAGATGAATTGTTGAAACCGGCAGGTCTTCGCAGCATGTTTGCCCCCGCACCTCCAGCATGAGCTGAGATTGTTGTGAACAAAAGAGCTGTTACCAGCCCTTCCTCTCTGATTGTCTCTTTGATTACTCTTGAGCACTCTGTTTGTGGGTGTCAATGGTCCCATCCCGGGACGTATTGTCCTTTGTGATGGTGTAAATGTCCGTTCAACCTGCCATTGTCTCTGTTGCGGGCCCACCTTAGAGTCTGTTACTGCCTGGTTGGTGCCGAATTGCCCTTGCCTGCCTGCGGGGTTCTGAGTCGCGTTTACCATGTTAACTCCCTGCTCCATCGCCACGTTGGGAGCAGAGTTGCGCGCGTATATGATCTTGGTTTCCTCCTCCCCTGCCATGAAGATTTGAGCCATCAACGCCGCTGCTTCCAAGGTCAAGTCCTTGGTCTCAATTAGCTTCCTAAAAATCCCGGCATGACCAATGCCCTCAATGAAGAAATCTCGTAACATCTCCCCCCTGCAGGCGTCTGTGAACTTAGAGGCTGGCCAAGCGCCGAAGGTCCGCAACGAAGTCCGGTATGCTCTGCCCTTCCCGACGTCGGTGCGTATAGAATCGGTATTGGGCCATGTGTATACTACTCGCCGGTTTGAGGTGCTCACCGATCAGTTTGCTGAGCTCCTCGAAGGTCTTATCCGCCGGCTTCTCGGGTGTGAGCAGGTCTTTCATCAGCGCGTACGTCTTGGGTCCACAGCTGGTCAGTAGATGCGCCCTTCGCTTGTCAGCCGCTGCCGCTCCCAGCCAGTCCTTCGTGACAAACCTCTGCTGGAGCCTCTCAACAAAATCGTCCCAGTCCTCACCAACACAGTATCGTTCCTCCGTGCTACCGGTGGCCATTCTCTTGAGTCGTTGATTCCCGTTTCTCGTCGCCAAATGTTGTGTCCTTACACACTACAGCAAATCAACATGAGGCACATACTGCAGACAAGGTCACTCTGTGACCTGTACTTTTATTCACAGGACCAAGAAATGATGAGCCTGCGTGGGACCTCCCTTTATATACCTGGATGACCAAGTGAGGAGTGTCTCCCACAAGTTCACCCCCTGTGGTCAAGGTGTGCATTTCTCAGGTGTATACAGTGTACAGTGTTGTTACATAAAGGTTACAGTTATGTGAGGTTACAAACATGACAATATACAGCAGAGGAAGGATATAAAAGCAATGGTGAAGGGGCAGTGTAGATCCACCAGGATGTTACCAGGGATGATGGGTTACAGTTAGGAAGAAAAATTGGAGAAGTTAGGGCTTTTTTCTTTGGAGCCGAGAAGCTCTTCCAGATTATGATGGGTTATGAAAAGGTAAATAGTGATCGATTGTTTCCACTGATCAGTGAGATGGCAATGAGTGGTCACAAATTTAAGATAATCACAGGAAGAATTAAAGGGGAGATTAAAAAATGTCTTTACACAGAGAGTGATTAGAATGTGGAATTTTCAGCTACAAACTGTTGCTGGATCAGAGTCCATAAATTAATTTAAAAGGAAATTAGCGCATTGCTTGCAAAAGAGGAATATTAAAGGACACGGGGAGTAAGCAAGCAAGAGAGTAGGTTAAGACTAGGTGGCTCATGTGGAAAAAACCACCAGTGCAGATGTGAAGGGCTCTGCTTGGAAATGCAATGTAACTACCAGCAATTTGAGTATAAAGAAAATCCATCCTTTATCCAGCAGCTACTTAACATCTAACTGCCACTTTCAAGGGGCCCTGATTATTGCAGACTTTAACCTCATTGCCTTATTAACTGTTGTTTTTATAGGTGTTACTAATTAATAGCTATACAAGTTTGACTATATGATCATCTATAAGGTTTTCTCTGTGCTGCAGAAGTATAAGCAAGATGGAAGCTATCCTATTCAATCAACCCCCCCCCCCCTAAGAAATGGCAATTCCAACTCTCTCTGCAGCTGCAGGTTCAGATTGAACCTGAAGGTGCTTAACTTCAATGTCCTATTCAACTCCGAGCTCAACTTCAAACCCCACATCCAGTAAATCACCAGGGCTGCTTACTTCCACCTCGAGAACACTGCTGACTATGTCCTTAGTTCAACCTCACTGCTGTCAAAACCTTCATCCATGCCACTTCGAGTGCTTTCTCCAATGCTCTTATTGCCAGCCTCCCAAAATCCACCCGACACCAAATTCAAATTCATTCATAGAATCAGAGAAATTTACCGCACAGAAGGAGGCCATTTCGACCCATTGTGTCCGCGCCGGCCGACCAAGAGCTACCCGTCCTAATCCCACCTTCCAGCTCTTGGTCCGTAGCCCTGTAGGTTACGGCACTTTAAGTGAACATCCAAGTATTTTTTAAATGTGGTGAGGGTTTCTGCCTCTACCACCCTTTCAGGCAGTGAGTTCTAGACCCCCACCACCCTCTGGGTGAAGAAATTTCCCCTCATATCCCTTCTAAACCTCCCCCCAATTACTTTAAATCTATACCCCCTGGTTGTTGACCCCTCTGCCAAGGGAAACGTGTCCTTCCTATCCACTCTATCCAGGCCCCTCATAATTTTATACACCTCAATCAGGTCTCCCCTCAGCCTCCTCTGTTCCAAAGAAAACAGACCCAGCATCTCCAATCTTTCCCCATCGCCAACATTCTCCAGTCCAGGCAACATTCTTGTAAATCTCCTCTGCATCCTTTCCAGTGCAATCACATCTTTCCTGTAATGCAGTGACCAGAACTGCACACAGTACTCCAGCTGCGGCCTAACCAATGTTTTAAACTTCCTTGCTCTTGCTCGACTAATAAAGGCAAGCATTCCAGATGCCTTAACCACCTTATCTACCTGGCCTGCTACCTTCAGGGATCTGTGAACCTGTACACCAAGGTCCCTTTGTTCCTCTACACTTTTCAGTGTCGTACCATTTAATGTGTATTCCTGTGCCTTGTTAGACCTCCCCAAATGCATTACCTCACACTTATCCGGATTGAATTCCATTTGTCACTGTTCTGCCCACCTAACCAGTACATTGATATCTTCCTGCAGTCCACAGCTTTCTTCTTCATTGTCAACCACACAGTCTATTTTAGTGTCATCTGCAAATTTCTTAATCATACCCCCAACATTCAAGTCCAAGTCATTGATATATACCACAAAAAGCAAGAGACCCAGCACTTTGCCCTGCAGAACCCTACTGGATACAGCCTTCCAGTCACAAAAACACCCATCAACCTGTTGTGTATGCAATAACTGTTAGACTGAGTACTGTTTAACTCCAAGAGGTATGACCTTGGCTCTGCTTTATTAAGGCCCAAAGTGATGAATATACAAAATAGCTGGCCTTTTGTACTTGGGCTGCACACACGTGCTTGCAGCCCAATGGCCTCCAACAGTGATGCCATCTAGTGGTTAGAGATCCCAAAAGTACATACATGACAATACCCCACTCTGAGATATTAACACAGTCTTTTACAAATTGAGATGGTCCGGTGTTTTACGCTCCCGGGTTGACCGTCTCAGTTCAACTCCAGCCTTGGGTGAGTGTTCAGAGTCTGTTGTGACTGGTGGCTGGGTGGCTGACCTGGTGGGAGTGGCAATGGCCATGTCAGGGATTGAAAGTCCATTTTCATTGAACATGTCAGTGATTGAAAGTCCCGATTCACTGATGACCACTGAGTCCTCTGATGACTGGGGGTAGGTTGGTTGGTCGTCGATTGTCTCTTCCTCCGACTGTTCCGGTTCGTCTGTGTGCCGCAGCTTTGTCTGATCCAAATGTTTCCTGCATGTTTACCCAGTTTTGAGCTTGACAATAAATACTCTGTTGCCCTCCTTGGCCATGACAGTACCAGCGATCCACTTGGGACCCTGACCATAATTCAGAACATATACAGGATCATTTACAGAAATATCGCGTGACACAGCTGTGTGATCGTGATACCCTTGCTGACTTTATCTTCTATATTCAAGTCAGGGTGTACAAGAGATAGCTTGGTCTTAAGACCTCTCTTCATCATTAGTTCAGCAGGCAAGACGCTAGTAAGCATGTGTGGTCTTGTCCTGTAACTAAGCAGTATGCATGACAGGCGGGTCTGCAGTGACCCTTGGGTTACTCGCTTCATACTCTGCTTTATGATTTGGACAGCACGTTCTGCTTGCCCATTGGATGCAGGTTTGAACGGTGATGACCTTACATGTTTGATATCATTGAGGTTCATGAACTCTTGTAACTCCTGACTGGTGAAGCACGATCCATTGTCGCTAACAACGATGTCAGGCAGACCATGTGTCGCGAACATGACACTGAGATTCTCAATGGTAGCTGTGAATGTACTGGATGACATGATTATACACTCTATCCACTTTGAATATGCATCCACGACAACTAAAAACATCTTCCCCAGAAAGGGACCTGCAAAGTCTATGTGGATCCTGGACCATGGTTTGGACGGCCATGACCACAGACTCAGCGGCGATTCCACTGGTGCTTTGCTGAGCTGCATGCAAGTGTTGCACTGATGCACACATGATTCCAGCTCAGAGTCAATTCCCGGCCACCATACAGGAGACCTGGTGATGGCTTTCATCATTACAATGCATAGATGAATACGTGGCTTGAGCAGTGGTGCAGCAGGGAGGGATTCAAATTCCTGGGGCATTGGAACAGGTTCTGGGGGAAGTGGGACCAGTACAAACCGGACGGTCTGCACCTGGGCAGGTACGGAACCAATGTCCTAGGGGGAGTGTTTGCTAGTGCTGTTGGGGAGGAGTTAAACTAATATGGCAGTGGTATGGGAACCAATGCAGGGAGACAGAGGGAAACAAAAAGGAGACAAAAGCTAAAGACAGAAAGGAGATGAGTAAAAGTGGAGGGCAGAGAAACCCAAGGCAAAAAACAAAAAGGGCCACTGAATATAAAGGGGCTGCAGGAGGGGTCAAAACTAGAAATCATGGTTTAAAAACTAGGATTAAAACACTCTACCTAAACGCACGCAGCATTCGAAATAAAGTAAATGAGTTGACGGCACAAATCATTACAAATGGGTATGATTTGGTGGCCATTACAAAAACATGGTTGCAGGGTGGCCAAGACTGGGAATTAAACATAGAAACATAGAAAATAGGTGCAGGAGCAGGCCATTCAGCCCTTCTAGCCTGCACCGCCATTCAATGAGTTCATGGCTGAACATGAAACTTCAGTACCCACTTCCTGCTTTCACGCCATACCCCTTAATCCCCCGAGTAGTAAGGACTTCATCTAACTCCCTTTTGAATATATTTAGTGAATTGGCCTCAACTACTTTCTGTGGTAGAGAATTCCACAGGTTCACCACTCTCTGGGTGAAGAAGTTTCTCCTTATCTCGGTCTTAAATGGCTTACCCCTTATCCTTAGACTGTGACCCCTGGTTCTGGACTTCCCCAACATTGGGAACATTCTTCCTGCATCCAACCTGTCCAAACCCGTCAGAATTTTAAACGTTTCTATGAGGTCCCCTCTCACTCTTCTGAACTCCAGTGAATACAAGCCCAGTTGATCCAGTCTTTCTTGATAGGTCAGTCCCACCATCCCGGGAATCAGTCTGGTGAATCTTCGCTGCACTCCCTCAATAGCAAGAATGTCCTTCCTCAAGTTAGGAGACCAAAACTGTACACAATACTCCAGGTGTGGCCTCACCAAGGTCCTGTACAACTGTAGCAACACCTCCCTGCCCCTGTACTCAAATCCCCTCGCTATGAAGGCCAACATGCCATTTGCTTTCTTAACCGCCTGCTGTACCTGCATGCCAACCTTCAATGACTGATGTACCATGACACCCAGGTCTCGTTGCACCTTCCCTTTTCCTAATCTGTCACCATTCAGATAATAGTCTGTCTCTCTGTTTTTACCACCAAAGTGGATAACCTCACATTTATCCACATTATACTTCATCTGCCACGCATTTGCCCACTCACCTAACCTATCCAAGTCACTCTGTAGCCTCATAGCATCCTCCTCGTAGCTCACACTGCCACCCAACTTAGTGTCATCCGCAAATTTGGAGATACTACATTTAATCCCCTCGTCTAAATCATTAATGTACAATGTAAACAGCTGGGGCCCCAGCACAGAACCCTGCGGTACCCCACTAGTCACTGCCTGCCATTCCGAAAAGTACCCATTTACTCCTACTCTTTGCTTCCTGTCTGACAACCAGTTCTCAATCCACGTCAGCACACTACCCCCAATCCCATGTGCTTTAACTTTGCACATTAATCTCCTGTGTGGGACCTTGTCGAAAGCCTTCTGAAAGTCCAAATATACCACATCAACTGGTACTCCTTTGTCCACTTTATTGGAAACATCCTCAAAAAATTCCAGAAGATTTGTCGAGCATGATCTCCCTTTCACAAATCCATGCTGACTTGGACCTATCATGTCACCATTTTCCAAATGCGCTGCTATGACATCCTTAATAATTGATTCCATCATTTTACCCACTACTGAGGTCAGGCTGACCGGTCTATAATTCCCTGCTTTCTCTCTCCCTCCTTTTTTAAAAAGTGGGGTTACATTGGCTACCCTCCACTCGATAGGAACTGATCCAGAGTCAATGGAATGTTGGAAAATGACTGTCAATGCATCCGCTATTTCCAAGGCCACCTCCTTAAGTACTCTGGGATGCAGTCCATCAGGCCCTGGGGATTTATCGGCCTTCAATCCCATCAATTTCCCCAACACAATTTCCCGACTAATAAAGATTTCCCTCAGTTCCTCCTCCTTAATAGACCCTCTGACCACTTTTATATCCGGAAGGTTGTTTGTGTCCTCCTTAGTGAATACTGAACCAAAGTACTTGTTCAATTGGTCTGCCATTTCTTTGTTCCCCGTTATGACTTCCCCTGATTCTGACTGCAGGGGACCTACGTTTGTCTTTACTAACCTTTTTCTCTTTACATACCTATAGAAACTTTTGCAATCCGCCTTAATGTTCCCTGCAAGCTTCTTCTCGTACTCCATTTTCCCTGCCCTAATCAAACCCTTTGTCCTCCTCTGCTGAGTTCTAAATTTCTCCCAGTCCCCAGGTTCGCTGCTATTTCTGGCCAATTTGTATGCCATTTCCTTGGCTTTAATACTATCCCTGATTTCCCTTGATAGCCACGGTTGAGCCACCTTCCCTTTTTTATTTTTACGCCAGACAGGAATGTACAATTGTTGTAATTCATCCATGCGGTCTCTAAATGTCTGCCATTGCCCATCCACAGTCAACCCCTTAAGTATCATTAGCCAATCTATCTTAGCCAATTCATGCCTCATACCTTCAAAGTTACCCTTCTTTAAGTTCTGGACCATGGTCTCTGAATTAACTGTTTCATTCTCCATCCTAATGCAGAATTCCACCATATTATGGTCACTCTTCCCCAAGGGGCCTTGCACAATGAGATTGCTAATTAATCCTCTCTCATTACACAACACCCAGTCTAAGATGGCCTCCCCCCTAGTTGGTTCCTCGACATATTGGTCTAGAAAACCATCCCTTATGCATTCCAGGAAATCCTCCTCCACCGTATTGCTTCCAGTTTGGCTGGCCCAATCTATGTGCATATTAAAGTCACCCATTATAACTGCTGCACCTTTATTGCATGCACTCCTAATTTCCTGTTTGATGCCCTCCCCAACATCACTACTACTGTTTGGAGGTCTGTACACAACTCCCACTAACGATTTTTGCCCTTTAGTGTTCTGCAGCTCTACCCATATAGATTCCACATCATCCAAGCTAATGTCTTTCCTAACTATTGCATTAATCTCCTCTTTAACCAGCAATGCTACCCCACCTCCTTTTCCTTTTATTCTATCCTTCCTGAATGTTGAATACCCCTGGATGTTGAGTTCCCAGCCCTGATCATCCTGGAGCCACGTCTCCGTAATCCCAATCACATCATATTTGTTAACATCTATTTGCACAGTTAATTCATCCACCTTATTGCGGATACTCCTTGCATTAAGACACAAAGCCTTCAGGCTTGCTTTTTTAACACCCTTTGTCCTTCTAGAATTTTGCTGTACAGTGGCCCTTTTTGTTCTTTGCCTTGGGTTTCTCTGCCCTCCACTTTTCCTCATCTCCTTTCTGTCTTTTGCTTTTGCCTCATTTTTGTCTCCCTCTGTCTCCCTGTATAGGTTCCCATCCCCCTGCAATATTAGTTTAACTCCTCCCCAACAGCACTAGCAAACACTCCCCCTAGGACATTGGTTCCGGACCTGCCCAGGTGCAGACCGTCCGGTTTGTACTGGTCCCACTTCCCCCAGAACCGGTTCCAATGACCCAAGAATTTGAATCCCTCCCTGCTGCACCACTGCTCAAGCCATGTATTCATCTGCGCTATCCTGCGATTCCTACTCTGACTAGCACGTGGCACTGGTAGCAATCCCGAGATTACTACTTTTGAGGTCCTACTTTTTAATTTAGCTCCTAGCTCCTTAAATTCTTTTCGTAGGACCTCATCCCTTTTTTTACCTATGTCGTTGGTACCAATGTGCACCACGACAACTGGCTGTTCTCCCTCCCATTTCAGAATGTCCTGCACCCGCTCCGAGACATCCTTGACCCTTGCACCAGGGAGGCAACATACCATCCTGGAGTCTCGGTTGCGTCCGCAGAAACGCCTATCTATTCCCCTCACCATCGAATCCCCTATCACTATCGCGCTCCCACTCTTTTTCCTGCCCTCCTTTGCAGCAGAGCCACCTACGGTGCCATGAACTTGGCTGCTGCTGCCCTCCCCTGATGAGTCATCCTCCCCAACAGTACTCAAAGCAGTGTATCTGTTTTGCAGGGGGATGACCACAGGGGACCCCTGCACTATCTTTCTTGCACTGCTCTTCCTGCTGGTCTTCCATTCCCTATCTGGCTGTGGACCCTTCTCCTGCGGTAAGACCAACTCACTACACGTGATACTCACGTCATTCTCAGGGGTATCTGACGATTCGGAAAGATAGACAAGAAGGGAAAGGAGGTGGGGTAGCTCTGTTAATGAAGGATGATATCAGGGCAGTTGTGAGAGACGATTTTGGCTCTAATGAACAAAATGTTGAATCATTGTGGGTGGAGATTAGAGATAGTAAGGGGAAAAAGTCACTGGTGGGCGTAGTTTATAGGCCCCCAAATAATAACTTTACGGTGGGGCGGGCAATAATCAAGGGACTAATGGAGGCATGTGAAAAAGGAACGGCAGTAGTCATGGGGGATTTTAACCTACATATCGATTGGTCAAATCAAATCGCACGGGGTAGCCTTGAGGAGGAATTAATAGAATCATACGGGATTGTTTCTTAGAACAGTATGTTACAGAACCTACAAGGGAGCAAGATATCTTAGATCTGGTCCTGTGTAATGAGACAGGAAAAATAAACGATCTCCTAGTAAAAGATCCTCTCGGAATGAGTGATCACAGTATGGTTGAATTTGTAATACAGATTGAGGGTGAGGAAGTAGTGTCTCAAACAAGTATACTATGCTTAAACAAAGGGGACTACAGTGGGATGAGGGCAGAGTTGGCTAAAGTAGACTGGAAACACAGACTAAACGGTGGCACAATTGAGGAACAGTGGAGGACTTTTAAGGAGCTCTTTCATAGTGTGCAACAAAAATATATTCCAGTGAAAAAGGGTGGTAAGAGAAGGGAGAACCAGCCGTGGATAACCAAGGAAATAAAGGAGAGTATCAAATCAAAGACCAATGCGTATAAGGTGGCCAAGGTTAGTGGGAAACTAGAAGATTGGGAAAATTTTAAACAACAGCAAAGAATGACTAAGAAAGCAATAAAGAAAGGAAAGATAGATTATGAAGGTAAACTTGCGCAAAACATAAAAACAGATAGTAAAAGCTTTTACAGATATATAAAATGGAAAAGAGTGACTAAAGTAAATGTTGGTCCCTTTAGAAGATGAGAAGGGGGATTTAATAATGGGAAATGTGGAAATGGCTGAGTCCTTAAACAATTATTTTGCTTCGGTCTTCACAATGGAAGACACAAAAACCATGCCAAAAATTGCTGGTCACAGGAATGTGGGAAGGGAGGACCTTGAGACAATCACTATCACTAGGGGGGTGGTGCTGGACAGGCTAATGGGACTCAAGGTAGACAAGTCCCCTGGTCCTGATGAAATGCATCCCAGGGTATTAAAAGAAATGGCGGAAGTTAGAGCAGATGCATTCGTTATAATCTACCAAAATTCTCTGGACTCTGGGGAGGTACCAGCGGATTGGAAAGCAGCTAATGTAACGCCTCTGTTTAAAAAAGGGGGCAGACAAAAGGTAGGTAACTATAGGCCGGTTAGTTTAACATCTGTAGTGGGGAAAATGCTTGAAGCTATCATTAAGGAAGAAATAGCGGGACATCTAGATAGGAATAGTGCAATCAAGCAGACGCAACATGGATTCATGAAGGGGAAATCATGTTTAACTAATTTACTGGAATTCTTTGAGGATATAACGAGCATGGTGGATAGAGGTGTACCGATGGATGTGGTGTATTTAGATTTCTAAAAGGTATTCGATAAGGTGTCACACAAAAGGTTACTGCAGAAGATAAAGGTACACGGAGTCAGAGGAAATGTATTAGCATGGATAGAGAATTGGCTGGCTGGCAGAAAGCAGAGAGTCGGGATAAATGGGTCCTTTTCGGGTTGGAAATCGGTGGTTAGTGGTGTGCCACAGGGATCGGTGCTGGAACCACAACTGTTTACAATATACATAGATGACCTAGAAGAGGGGACAGAGTGTAGTGTAACAAAATTTGCAGATGACACAAAGATTAGTGGGAAAGCGGGTTGTGTAGAGTACACAGAGAGGCTGCAGAGAGATTTAGATACGTTAAGCGAATGGGCTAAGGTTTGGCAGATGGAATACAATGTCGGAAACAGTAAAAGGGTATATTATTTCAATGGGGAGAAATTACAACATGCTGTGGTGCAGAGGGATCTGGGGGTCCTTGTGCATGAATCACTAAAAGTTAGTTTGCAGGTGCAGCAGGTAATCAGGAAGGCGAATGGAATGTTGGCCTTCATTGCGAGAGGGATGGAGTACAAAAGCAAGGAGGTCCTGCTGCAACTGTACAGGGTATTGCTGAGGCCGCACCTGGAGTACTGCGTGCAGTTTTGGTCACCTTACTTAAGGAAGGATATACTAGCTTTGGTTGGGGTACAGAGACTATTCACTAGGCTGATTCCGGAGATGAGGGGGTTACCTTATGATGATAGATTGAGTAGACTGGGTCTTTACTCGTTGGAGTTCAGAAGGATGAGGGGTGATCTTATAGAAACATTGAAAATAATGAAAGGGATAGACAGGATAGAGTCAGTGAGGTTGTTTCCACTGGTCGGGGAGACTAGAACTAGGGGGCACAGCCTCAAAATAAGGGGGAGCCAATTTAAAACCGAGTTGAGAAGGAATTACTTCTCCTAGAGGGTTGTGAATCTGTAGAATTCTCTGCCCAAGGAAGCAGTTGAGGCTAGCTCATTGAATATATTCAAATCACAGATAGATCGATTTTTAACCAATAAGGGAATTAAGGGTTATGGGGAGCAGGCGGGTAAGTGGAGCTGAGTCCACGGCCAGATCAGCCATGATCTTGTTGAATGGCGGAGCAGGCTCGAGGGGCTAGATGGCCTACTCCTGTTCCTAATTCTTATGTTCTTATACGGGCAATGGAAAGATTTGCACTGGTGCAGCATGAGATGCTCTTGAGAGTGGGATTAAAACACATTGGGGCAATAGCACAATATTGGGGCAGAATAGAGGGTTCATTACTCTGCAGCTCCCTCAGGCACTACCCAACATGGGAGCATTTGATGCCAAAAGTGGAAGACAAAATAGTTGTCACATTTCAGGATTTTTGACGATTTGGCTTTGGAAAATTTGGGTTCATTTATATCAAGATTGTTATGTATGGAGAAAGAGTCAGACTGAACACTGAGCTCAAAATAAAGTGTGACCTGAGTCTTTTATTGCAGGTCTCCAGAGTGCCTCTCCAACCTGTGAGGCCTCCTTAAATACCCGTGCTCCCAAGGGATTATGGGATCCCTTGGGACTCCAGGGGATAAGCCCTCTGGTGGCTGTACAGAGTAAATACAAGTTTACATATAGAACAACACTCCCCCCCAAAGTCAATAGTGTAACTATTTACAATGTGAGTCGATCTGGGACCCTTCTTAGCCTGGTTGATCGTCTTGGTGTGAAAGCTGGCCTTGCTGGGCTGCCTGGTGTGTTGGGTCCTGCTGGGCTGCTGTGGATGATGGGTTCTGCTTCGTGGTCAACCGTGGTGCTGGTTGCCACTGGTGTGCATGTTGGGGAATCAAAAAAGGTAGGGTCCAAGGTGGGTTGCTCAGGATAGTCCGTGAATCTGAGTTTGATTTGGTCCAAGTGTTTCCAGTGAATGAGTCCATTTGAAAGTTTGACCCGAATCACCTTGCTCCCCTCTTTGGCCACGATAGTGCTGGCAAGCCACTTGGGACCTTGTCCATAATTTAATACAAATAAAGGATCATTGATTTCAATCTCGCGTGACACATTTGTGCTTTCATGGTATGTACTTTGTTGAAGCCGCCTGCTCTCTACCTGTTCATGTCGATCAGGGTGAACTAACGAGAGGCTTGTCTTCAGTGTTCTTTTCATGAGCAGTTCAGCAGGTGGGATCCCAGTGAGCGTGTGGGGTCTCGTGCGATAGCGAAGCAGGACTCGGGATAGACGAGTCTGCAGCGAGCCTTCAGTTACCCTCTTCAAGCCTTGCTTGATAGTTTGCACTGCTCTCTCTGCCTGACCATTGGACGCTGGTTTAAACAGAGCAGATGTGACATGTTTGATCCTGTTACGGGTCATGAATTCCTTGAACTCAGCACTGGTAAAACATTGCCCGTTGTCGCTCACCAGGACATCGGGTAGGCCGTGTGTGGCAAACATGGCCCGCAGGCTTTCAGTAGTGGCAGCGGACGTGTTAGCCAACATTATCTCACATTCAATCCACTTGGAGTATGCATCGACAACCACAAGGAACATTTTACCCAAGAAGGGGCCTGCATAGTCGACGTGTACCCTATACCACAGTTTGGAGGGCCAAGACCATAAACTTAGCGGCGCCTCCCTGGGTACATTGCTTAACTGCGAGCATGTATTACATCTGTGAACGCAGGACTCTAAGTCCGCATCGATACCGGGCCACCACACATGGGATCTGGCTATCGCTTTCATCATTACGATGCCTGGGTGGGTACTGTGGAGGTCATTGATGAAGGTATCTGTGCCCTTCTTGGGAACCACTACATGATTGCCCCACAGAAGGCAGTCTGCCTGTATAGACATTTCAGCTTTGCGCCGCTGGAACGGCTTTATCGCTTCCTGCATTTCCACTGGGACACTGGGCCAGCTCCCGTGAAGCACACAGCTTTTGACTAGGGATAATAAGGGGCCCTGGCTCATCCACGTTTTGATCTGCCGGGCAATGATGGGTGATTGCTCACTCTCAAATGCTTCCACAACGATGGCTAAATCTGCGGGCTGCGCCATTTCCAACCCCGTGGTGGGCAATGGCAGCCTGCTGAGAGCATCGGCGCAGTTTTCTGTGCCTGGCCTGTGGCGGATGGTTTAGTTGTATGTGGACAACGTGAGCGCCCATCTCTGGATGCGGGCCGATGCGTTGCTATTTATCCCTTTCCTCTCGGAAAACAGGGATATGAGTGGCTTATGGTCAGTTTCCAATTCGAATTTTAGCCCAAACAGGTATTGATGTATTTTCTATACCCCATAGATACACGCTAACGCTTCTTTCTCAATCATGCTGTAGGCTCTCTCAGCCTTAGCCTTATCCTGGATGCATAAGCAACCGGTTGCAGTTTCCCGAAATCATTAGCTTGTTGTAATACACACCCGATGCCATATGACGACGCATCACATGCTAGTACCAAACGCTTACATGGATCATACAACACAGGCAATTTGTTTGAGCATAACAATTTTCTCACTTTTACAAAGACATTTTCTTGGCTTTTGCCCCATACCCATTCATTCCCTTTTCGTAGTAAGACATGCAGTGGTTCTAACAGTGTGCTGAGACCCGGTAAGAAGTTACCAAAGTAGTTCAGGAGTCCCAGAAACGACCGCAACTCTGTCACGTTCTGTGGCCTCGGTGCGTTCTCGATTGCCTCCATCTTCGCGTTGGTGGGCCTGATGCCGTCCGCTGCAATCCTCCTTCCCAAGAACTCCACTTCAGGCGCCAGGAAAACGCACTTTGAGCGTTTTAATCTGAGCCCCATGCGGGTGTGTCGAGTAAGAACCTCCTCCAGCTTCTGCAGATGCTCGACTGTGTTCCGACCTGTGACCAAGATGTCATCCTGGAAGACCACGGTGTGCGGGACCGACTTCAGTAAGCTTTCCATGTTTCTTTGGAATATCGCCGCTGCTGATCGAATTCCAAATGGGCACCTGTTATAAATAAAAAGACCTTTGTGCGTGTTGATGCAGGTGAGGGCCTTCAATGATTCTTCCAGTTCTTGCATCATGTAGGCTGAAGTCAGATCCAGCTTCGTGAACGTCTTTCCTCCCGCCAGCGTTGCAAAGAGGTCGTCGGCCTTTGGTAGTGGGTATTGGTCCTGCAGGGAGAAATGATTGATAGTTACTTTGTAATCACCACAGATTCTGACGGTGCCATCTCCCTTGAGGACAGGAACGATCGGGCTGGCCCATTCGTTGAACTCGATCGTTGAAATGATGCCCTCTCGTTGCAGCCAGTCTAGCTCGATCTCTACCCTGTCTCTCATCATGTACAGTACTGCTCTCGCTTTGTGATGGATGGGTCGCCCCCCGGAATTAGGTGGATCTTCACTTTTGCTCCTTGGAATTTCCCGATGCCTGGTTCGAACAGCGAAGGGAACTTTTTTAAGACCTGGGGACACAAAGTGTCATCAGCGGGCAATAGCGCTCAGACGTCGTCCCAGTTCCAGCGTATCTTTCCCAGCCAGCTCCTGCCAAGCAGCGTGGGACCATCGCCCGGTACCACCCAGAGTGGTAGCTTGTGCACCATTCCATCGTAGGAAATCTTTACGGTAGCACTGTCGATTACGGGAATCAGTTCTTTTGTGTAAGTTGTTAGTTTCGTATGAACTGGAGTTAAGACTGGCCTTGAGGCCTTGTTGCACCACAACCGTTCGAAAGTCTTTTTGCCCATGATGGACTGGCTCGCGCCCGTGTCCAGTTCCATTGCCACTGGGAGTCCATTTAGTTCAACATTCAGCATTATTGGGGGACAATTCATGGTGAATGTGTGCACCCCATGTACCTCTGCCTCCTCGGTCTGAGGCTCTGGTTCGTCGTGATCCTCCGTGGATCAGTCCTCCTCTGCAACATGGTGATTTGCAGGTTTAACAGGATTAGCAGCTCGCCTGCACATACGTTGGCGGTGTCCCATTGTTCCACAGCCCTTGCAAACGTACCTTTTGAATTGGCATGAATGGAAACGATGATCACTCCCGCAGCGCCAACAAGGTGTTAATGGCCTTACATTCATCACCCTTGATGGTGGATTCTGAGATATCTGCGGACGTGCAGCTGCAGGCATGTGTGAGCCACCCTGTACGTTGGGTTCAAAAACAACATCACTTGTTCACAGTACTTGTAGCAGCACTTGTGTGCTGAGAGATTTATTTAGTATTGTCACTGGTGGCAATCAACACCTGGGCTATCGCTATGGCCTTACTCAAGGTTGGGGTCTCTACGGTCAAAAGTTTGCGAAGTATGGTTTCGTGGCCAATGCCAAGTACGAAAAAGTCTCTAAGCATGTGCTCCAAATGTCCTTCAAATTCGCAATGTCCTCCAAGGCGTCTTAGCTCGGCCACTTCCTGGCCTTCAGACCTTTTGTAGGTGTAGAACCGGTACCTCGCCATCAGAACGCTTTCCTTCGGGTTCAAATGCTCTCAGACCAATGTGCACAAATCATCGTATAATTTCTCCGTGGGTTTCGCTGGAGTGAGCAGATTCTTCATGAGGCCATATGTTGGTGCCCCACAGACGGTGAGGAGGATCGCCCTTCGTTTGGTAGCGTTCTCTTCCCCATCTAGCTCGTTGGCCATGAAGTATTGGTTGAGCCGCTCCACAAAAGTTTCCCAATCATCTCCCTCCGAGAATTTCTCCAGGATGCCCACTGTTCTCTGCATCTTTCGGTTCGCTATATGTATCTCGTCGCCAGTTGTTATGTATGGAGAAAGAATCAGACTGAATGCTGTGAGCTCAAAGTAAAGTGTGACCTTAGTCTTTTATTGCAGCTCTCCAGAGTGCCTCTCCAACCTGTGAGGCCTCCTGAAATACCTGTGCTCCCAAGGGATTATGGGATCCCTTGGGACTCCAGGGGATGAGCCCTCTGGTGACTGTACAGAGTAAATACAAGTTTACACATATACCAAAGATGTTGTACAAATATATAAATTTATAAATCACTGGTTAGGCCTCACTCAGCCAGTGTCATGCCCAATTCTGTGCACCACACTTAAGGAAGGACATCAAGGCTCTGGAGAGAGTGTAGAGGATATTTACCAGAATGGTACCAGGGGATGAGGAACTTCAGTTTAGTGGGAAGACTAGAGAAGCTGGGATTGTTCTCCTTAGAGCAGAAAAGGTTAAGGGGAGATTTAATAGAGATGTTCAAAATTACGAGGGATTTAAAATGACAAGGCTTTGATAGAGTAAAAGGGGAGAAACTGTTTCCACTGGCAGGAGGTTCAATAACCAGAGGACACAGATTTAAAATAATTGGCAAAAAATCCAGAGGAGAATTTATTTTTAGACAGTGAGTTTTGAGGACCTGGAATGCACTACCTGAAAGGATGCTGAAAGTAAATTCAATAGTAACTTTGAAAATGGAATTGGATATATACTTGAAAAGGTGAAATCTGCAGGGCAATGGGGAAAGAGCAGTGGAGTGGGACATAAGTGGATAGCTCTTCAAAGAGCTGGCACAAACACAATGGGCTAGAGTTTACTCATTTTTGCATGCTTAAAGCCTACTTAACGTCCATTTTACTGCTGAAATGACGTATAACGCCCAGTTAACCACAAAATGGAAACTGACGGGCATTTTTCAGAAACTTATCGCCGAGCATTACTTTCCCCATGTGCATAACGCCAGGAAAAAATAATACTGCCCACCAACTTTTTTTGGGCAGAATCATCAGAATGGGCAAAATCAACGGCCATAATATCGCCCAGCGTTACTTTCCGCACGGAATTAACGCTGAGATTCAATAATACCACCCGCCCACTTCTTTTTGGAGTAAAGATCATATTTGCCGAAACTAGCGGTCATGAGATCACCCAGCGTCACTTTCACCACCTCGCACACATATCGCCCACAATATCGCTCGCCCAAAAAAACGCCCAGTAAAAGTGGGACAGGAACTAATCACAGCGTTATGGACGCCATGTTCTACATCATATGTCGCATCCTTTAAAAGGCTGCTGCGCTTCAACCTCGGGGGAGTTTGGATGTACTCTGGAGGTCGTTGGAGTTAATGTGAACATCTGTACAAACATCTTGACCATACTGTGACCGATTGGAATTTAATAGGTGTCTTCGTCAGGACATTCATTGTTTGTGACCAATCGGTGGAAAACAGAGAGCTATTGCAATGGGGCCTGTCCTTTCTCACCCTTTCGATGACTAATTACATGCTACAGATGCGAGATGGCCGAAGGTACGCTCCACTGCATTATATGCCCAACGTAAGACGTGCTAGATTGATGAGGAGGACCAGACGTTACACCCCCCGCAAGTACAGGGAGAAACAGTCTTACCTCAACCTGCCTTCGGAGACTGTGCTTCCATAAAGAGGTTATCACTGAGGTATGCCAGCTCATAAGGAGAGATCTGCAGCCTACCAGCACCATCAGTACTGCACTGTCTGTCGAGGTCAAAGTCACTGTGGCACTGTCGTTCTACACCTCGGGTTCTTTTCAGGTCTCAGCTGGTGATATTTGCGGTCTATCTCAGCATGCCACACATTGCTGCATTAGACAGGTCACTGAAACCCTGTACGCATGCAGGAGAGACTTGATCAGCTTCCCTATGACCAAGGAGGCACAGAGTGAGAGGGCTCTAGGATTCTCCAGAATTGCAAACTTCCCCATGGTGCAGGGAGCAATAGACTGTACGTACATTGCGATGCGGGCACCTTTTCAGGATGCAGAGGTTTTCAGGAACCACAAGGGATTCCACTCCCTGAATGTCCAACTCGTTGTCGACCACCAGCAAATTATAATGGCAGTGAATGCTAAATTTCCGGGCAGCATTCATGATGCTCACATCCTGCGTGAGAGCACTGTATCTGACTTGTTTAGCAATCAGCCACAAGGTCAATGCTGGATGCTTCGTGACAAAAGATATAGCCTCGCCATCTGGCTGTGTGACACCCACATCGAAGCCAAGAGGCGATACGAGAGCCACAGAGCCACTCACAATATCGTGGAGAAAGCCATTGGAGTGCTTAAGCAGCGCTTTAGATGTCTGGACTACTCAGGAAGCAACCTCCAATACCAGCCTGAGCAGGTAGCCCAATTTGTGGTGGTGTGCTCCATGCTGCACAACTTTGCTATCAGGAGGGGACAAAAATTGCCTGATGAGTCTGACAGTTCACCTCACCAGAGAGAGGAAGAGGAGGACGTGATGGCAGATGCTGACATCGGCCCAGACAATCAGGCTGACGCTGAAGCCATGCCCCGCCCCCCTGTAGACTGCATGAAAGGGCCCGTGGTGGCATGATAGTGTCATGTATGTATGCTTGGGGTTGCTAGCCACCAGGTGGCGCCACTGTCGGAAGTCATTGGGTTGTATGCACGTGTGTGCGGTCCAGGTATAAAAGGCAAGCCATCTTGTAATGTAATCACTTTGGGACCTAATAAAGCAGAGCCAGGTTTGTACCTGTGTTAGTTTACAGTATTCAGTCTATCGAGTTATTACATACATAACATTTGGCGACGAGGTAACTTAAGAACCATCGCATGCAAAAATGGGCACAATTGGAATTCTGGAAAGATTTGTGGAGGGAGAGGACTGGGCAGATTTTGTAGCTCACCTGGACCAGTATTTCGTGACTAACAAAATGGAGAAACCCACTGATGCAGTTAAGCGCAGGGCGGTCTTCCTCACTGCGGTCCAAAAATTTATGGACTCAAGGATTCTTCTCTCGCCTGCAAGTCCAACGGACAAGGACTATGAGGAATTGTGTGCTCTGGTACGTGACCTTCTCAAACCAGAAGAAGGCATCATCGTCTCACGATATCGATTCTAGAATCACCTTCGTTCTGAGGGCCAGGATGTGTCGAAATTCGTTGCTGACCTAAGACGTCTAGCTGGACCGTGTAAGTTCGAAAACGTGTTGGGAGACATGCTGCGGGACTTCTTTGTAATCGGCATCAACCACGATCCTGCGTTCGCTACTGGTAGCGGAGACGCTGAATTTGAGCGATTGCCCAGGCATGCATGACGACGGACAAAAACTTAAAGCAGATATCATCGAAAAATCGGAACTCGGCAAGTAAACAAGATTAAATCATCGTTTGGCAGAGCTGCATATGGCAGGGCCTACTTGACTGCGTATGCGAAACCTGTGGCTACCCAAAGTCCACCAACAGGAATGAATCCGATTTCTCCATGTTGGTGTTGTGGGGGCAATCATCGGCCTCATCAATGTCGGTTTAAACAGTACATTTGTAAAGGCTGTTCGAGACTGGAGCATCTCCAGGGCATGTGACCGCAACTGAGCAAGCGTGCTGCGACACACCATGTGGAGGATGATGACCACTATAGCGCGGATCCAGATATGCAATCCGAGATACGAGAGAAGGAAGTGTATGGACTGTATTCGTTTCGAACAAAGAGCCAACCGATAATGATTAATGTGAAACTTAACGATGTGCTGGTACCGATGGAATTGGACACGGGTGTGAGTCGATCAATAATGAGCCAGAGGACATTCGACAAGCTGTGGGACACTAAGGCTGTAAGGCTTAAGCTGAGTCCAGTCAATGCCAGGTTGCATACGTACACTAAAGAACTCATAACGGTGATTGGCAGTGCAGTAGTCAAGGTGTCGTATGATGGTGCGGTTCATGATTTACCGTTATGGATTGTTCCAGGCAGTGGTCCAATGCTGTTCGGCAGGAATTGGCTAGAAAAAATCAAATGGAATTGGAACGATATCGAAGTGTTCTCGTCGGAGGAGGATACTCCATGTGCTCAAGTGCTGAGCAAGTTCCCCTCGCTGTTTGAACCAGGCATCAGCAATTTCACGGGAGCCAAAGTGCAGATCCACGTGGACTCGGATGGAAGACCCATCCATCATAAAGCTCGGGCGGTACCATACATGATGAGGGAGAAGGTCGCAATCAAACCGGACAGACTCCAGTGTGAAGGGGTCATATCACAGGTCGAATTTAATGAATGGGCCAGCCCCATTGTTCCTGTGTTGAAGAGTGATGGCACTGTCAGGATTTGTGGAGATTACAAGGTTACGATCAACCGAGTTTCGAAACAGGATCAATACCCATTACCAAAGGCTGGTGACCTGTTTGCAACGCTAGCCGGTGGGAAGTCGTTCACTAAACTGGATTTGACGTCGGCCTACATGACACAGGAGCTGGTCGAGACGTCGAAAAAAACTTATGTGCTTCAACACTCATAAAGGACTGTTTATCTATAACAGGTGTCCTTTCGGAATTCGCTCGGCTGCAGCCATATTTCAGAGGAACATGGAGAGTCTACTGAAGTCCGTCCCTAGAACCGTAATGTTCCAAGATGACATCCTGGTCACAGGTCATGACACCGCCAAACATCTGAACAACCTGGAAGAGGTTCTACATCGTCTGGACAAAGTGGGACTCAGACTGAAACATTCGAAGTGCGTCTTCATGGCACCAGAAGTCGAATTTCTGGGGAGGAAGATTGCTGCTGATGGCATCAGGCCTACGGACTCGAAAACCAAGGCCATCAAAAATACACCCAAGCCTCAGAATGTGATGGAGCTGCGTTGGTTCCTTGGTCTACTCAACTACTTCGGTAATTTCCTACCTAGATTGAGCACTTCATTAGAACCACTGCACATGCTGCTAAGAAAATGCGACAACTGGGTTTGGGGTACGTCTCAAGATAGAGCTTTTGAGAAAGCTACTAATCTGCTTTGCTCTAACAAGCTGCTGGTACATTATGATCCATGTAAGCATCTAGTATTGGCCTGTGATGCTTCGTCAAATGGAGTTGGTTACGTGCTCCAACAAGCTAATGAGTCGGGTAAACTACAACCTGTTGTGTATGCTTCTAAAAGTTTGTCAAAGGCAGAAAGAGCCTACAGCATGATAGAAAAAGAAGCATTAGCCTGTGTGTATGGGGTTAAAAAGATGCATCGTACCTGTTTGGTCTTCGGTTTTAACTGGAAACAGATCACAAGCCACTCATTTAATTTTTTTCGGAAAACAAAGGTATCAATACCAATGCATCATCCCACATCCAGAGGTGGGCGCTGTCATTATCTGCCTATGATAATGGCATTCGCCATAGCCCTGGCACCGAGAATTGTGCCGATGCACTGAGCCGTCTGCCGTTGCCCACACCGGAGGTGGAGACGCCACAACCTGCAGACCTACTGTTAGCTATGGATGCTTTTGAAAGTGAAGGAACCCCTGTCACGGCTCAACAAGTTAAGACCTAGACCAGCCAGGACCCGATATTATCGGTTGTGAAACGTTGTGTCCTTAGTGGTGATTGGTCTGCCATACCCAAGCAAATGGGTGATGAGACCAAACCTTACAACCGTCGCAAAGATGAACTATCCATTCAGTCAGATTGTTTACTGTGGGGTAATCGTGTGTTATGCCCAAGAAAGGCAGAGAGAAATTTGTACATGATCTACATAGCACTCATCCCGGTATTGTCATGGTGAAAGCTATTGTCAGGTCTCATGTCTGGTGGCCTGGAATTGACTCTGATCTGGAATCATGTGTGAATCAGTTGCATGCAGCTAAGTAAAGCACCAGCGGAATCACCGCTGAGTCTGTGGTCGTGGCTATCTAAACCATGGTCCAGGATCCACATCGACTTTGCAGGTCCCTTCCTGGGAAAGATGTTTTTAGTTGTGGTGGATGCATATTCCAAGTGGATAGAGTGTATAATCATGTCATCTAGTACATCCACAGCTGCCACTGAGAACCTTCATATCATGTTTGCCACTCATGGTCTGCCCGACATCGTTGCAAGCGACAACGGACCTTGCTTCACTAGTCTGGAGTTTCAAGAGTTCATGAAACTCAATGGTATCAAACATGTGAGGTCAGCACCATTCAAACTCGCATCTAATGGTCAAGTGTGCTGTCCAAACCATCAAGCAGAGTATGAAACGTGTAACTCAAGGTTCACTGCAGACTCGCTTGTCACGCATATTGCTTAGTTACAGGACAAGACCCCACACGCTTACCAGGATCTCCCCTGCTGAACTATTGATGAAGAGAGGTCTCAAGACCAAGCTCTCCCTTGTCCACCCTGACTTGAACGATCATGTTGAATACAGGCATCAAAGTCAGCAGTGGTATCATGATTGCGCTGCTGTGTCACGCGACATTTTTGTTAACGATCCTGTATATGTACTAAATTATGGTCAAGGTCCCAAGTGGATCGCTGGTACTGTTATGGCCAAGAAGGGTAACAGAGTATTCATCATCATGCTCAAGAATGGGCAAACATGCAGGAAACATGTTGATCAGACAAAGCTGCAGCACACTAATGAACCGGAACAGTCCGAGGAAGACACAACCAGTGACCAACCAACCTACCCTCAGTCATCAGAGGACTCTGCTGTTATCAATGAATCTGGACTTTCAATCCCTGACATGGTCATTGCCACTCCCATCAGATCGGCTACCCAGCCCCCAGTCATAACAGACTCAGAATGCTCGCCCAAGGCTGGAGTTGAACTGAGACGATCAACTCGGGAGCGGAAAGCCCCGGACCGTCTCAATTTGTAAAAAGACTGTTACTAATATCTTAAAGGGGGATATTGTCATGTATGTATGCTTGGGGTTACTAGCCACCAGGTGACGCCACTGTCGGAGGTCATTGGGCTGTATGCACGTGTGTGCGGCCCAGGTATAAAAGGCAAGCCATCTTGTAATGTAATCACTTTGGGAACTAATAAAGCAGAGCCAGGTTTATACCTGTGTTAGTTTACAGTATTCAGTCTATCAAGTTATTACATACATAACAGATAGTTGCAAGAGCCTTACATCAGGAGCTCATCAATGAGCGCTTTGCCTGAAAGAACATTGGTGTTATTTACAAGGCTGACACACTGCTGGGTGTGCAGGTCATACATCAATGGTGGGCATCATCTTGGTGACAGTTAAAGTTTAAGTTGATTGAAGTAAAGTGTAATTATACCCTTTGATGTTAAGGAATCACCAGCGTGTAACGGTGCAGCTATCTGAGCCAATGCGCAACAAGGTTTTGTTAAATAAAAAAACATTTAACCCGAACAGTTGTCTGAAATCATCAGTATTTCTGTAAAAACCAACCCTTCCCCCCCCCAACCGCTTCTCCCCACCTCTACCCCTGCCCCTCCTGACTCCAAGCCGCCTGGCCGAGGAGCTCCTCAGGCAATGCTTCATTGGGCGGGGGCGGGGGATGACGGCTGAACCACTGCTTGGACGGATACAGGAGAGGACGGTCCCGAGGTGGGAACGTGCTCCGAGCCAGAAGCAAGATGTTGCTCCTGGCTCTCATGTGTGGTTGGCAATGGGGGTGCGGCATCTTGGGGTTTAGTGCCGCGCTCCGGGACCACTGGGAGTCCTCTGCCACCAGTGTTCCTGGCTACCAGCTCCAGGACCTCCACCATCCCTTCCATGTTATATCTTATTTGTTGGACAAAAACTCAGTGCCAACTATGTTCTTGGTGCTTAGTAGGCTTTTCGCTGCTGGTGAATCTCCCTCATGGCTCCCGTAACAGCCAAACAAGCACACACCACAGCCACACACGCTTTCAGTCCCTCTCGGCTCCCTCTCTCTCTGTCTCCTCTTCTGTGCATGTCATGATGACCCTTGACCTCTGGAATCCCGGGAATCAGGCGTTGCTATTCCATTGCTAAGGATGGCGATACTTTACGGCAGAAGGTCAGCGAGATTTAACGCTACCGCCCATTTCATATCGCTCGCGGTAACGCCCAATTACAAAAATGGAGACTGGGCGAGAAGCTGGTGATCTGAAAACCCATTTTTACTGCCTATGCCGGAAATAACGCCCATTTTTGGGCGCTATGCACAATCTAGCCCAATGGGCCAAATGACCTCCTTCTGTGCTTTATGATTCTATGTTCTTCTTCTTCTTAGGCAGTCCCCCTGAGTCGAGGATGACTTGCTTCCACACTAAAATTAGTTCTAAGGTGACTGATGAGACCAATGCAGGATCTACAGTCTCTGTCACAGGTGAGGCAGATGGTGGTTAGAGGGACCGACAGCTGGGGTGCTTGATTTGTTGTACGCTTCTTCCGCTGTTTGTACTTGGCTTCAGCGTGCTCCCGGTGAAGAGACCCGAGGTGTTCGCCGCCTTCTCGGATGCTTCTCCTCCACTTTGAGCGGTCTTGGGCCAAGGATTCCCAAGAGTCGGTGGGGATGTTACATTTTTTCAAGGAGGATTTGCGGGTGTCCTTGAAATGTTTTCTCTGCCCTCCTGGGGCTCGCCTGCCATGACGTAGCTCGGAGTAGAATGCTTATGTCAGGAGTCTAGTATTGGGCATGTGGACAATGTGGCCGTCCATCGAAGCTGATCAATGCTTCGATGCTGGGGATGTTGGCCCAAGAGAGAACGCTGATGTTGGTGCACCTATCCTGCCAATTAATTTGCAGGATTTTGCGGCTTACTGTACATAGTCCATATCTTTAAAGCATATAGGAGGGCGGGTATTACTACTGCTCTGTCGACCATGAGCTTGGTGTCGGGTTTGAGATCCTGATCGTCAAACACTCTTTTCCTCAGGCGGCCGAAGGCTACACTAGCGCACTGAAGGCGGTGTTGGACTTTGTCATCGATGTCTGTCCTTGCTGATAGTAGGCTCCCAAGGTATGGGAAGTGGTCCACATAGTCCAAGGTCTCGTCATGGATCTTGATAATCGGGGAGCAGTATTGAATGGCGGGGCAGGTTGGTAGAGAACCTTGGTCTTACTGATGTTTCATGTAAGGCCCAGACTCTCGTACTCTTCAGTGAAGATGTGAATGATGGTTTGGAGTTCGGACTCCGAGTGTGCACAAACGCAAGCTATGCTATTATTAAGTTAACTTCACATCACAATTAATTCAATCCACAACACACAGTTTCCAGGAACGTGAATTAGAATTCAGATGAAATATCTGTCCAGGGTGGTGCTTTCAGCATATCATGTCAGCTTAAGACAATGAAGGTTCATTACAGACCTTCCCTCAAAGATTTACACATATTCATGTGAGCTCAATGTGCGTGGTCTACCCGGAGCCAAATCTACGCGATTGGTAGTAGGTTTAATTGGCAGACTGACTAGCCAATCACTGGGCACTGAGAGCTGGAGGTGGGTCAGAGGTCAAGCTTTTGATTTCCTATTCAACTAAGAAAGGAGTTAGTCTGCAGATACTGAGGGAGAAGACAGATACAGAGAGTGAAATTACCCCTGCCTGTGTTGAGTGCCATTTAGTTTCAAAGGAATCGCGAGTCAGAAAAGTATATTTAGTCTGCTGACAGAGAGCGGCTTGCTTTTTCTTCAATCTTGCAAGGACCATTATGACATATATTAAAATTCAATGTAAATACTATTCTGTTTGTTCACATATATTTAAAATAAATCCACCTGCTGGTTCATAATTGGTCTCATCTCACTAGTGTGTTCATCAGGTCAGCTTCCAGAAGATAGGAAAAATGCACGTGGAGGCATGTGTGAGATTACAGCATCCAATTCACACAATGTGGGGTTTCTTTGTTACAACCTCCCGGTCATTCGGTCATGCTATTGTATGACTAGATATTAGTCAGTAATGGTAAAGCCCTGATCATAAGGGATGCGAGGTCCACTTATAGGAGAGATCGTTGACACTGAATCTGAGAATAGCTGGTGCAGATCCAAAATTTGTAAGAGCGGGAAAGTGTTTCATTTCTCAGCACTGACATCCCTCACAAAAAATGTTAAAGGAAACAGTCTTCAAGGGATAGTCTGAGTTTAAACCTTGAAATACAGAATTTCCGTAAAAAGAGAACATTATTACTACAGTACTTTTGTGTACAAACTGCACTGACATACAAAGGTACAAATGGGCCACCACAAACAAAAATATAACCTACTACTGGACTATGTCACATTAAACCTCCTTTCACAGAATTAATTACTTCGGAGGTCTAATTTGTGGATAGGGTTCACAGTAGATTGAGAGAGCCAGAGTTAGAATTACAACCTCAGCACTTGTTCTTTTTGGGCCACATCCATCCTGTTTTTGACTGGGCTATCAGAGAGATGAAATAGTGGTAACAAAGTGCTCCGTTTTGAATAGAAAAATAATTGTAGGAGTGATGACTGATACAAAGCTGCATTGACAGCCGGTTGTGGAGATGTCTACTCTTATACCATCCTGCCTTCTTGGCCAAAGGTAGAGTGGTGATGCAGAAGATAAAACACAGGGACGTTATCTACGATCATTTTTTGGAAGCATATCAGGGGACAGAAATTCAGCCTCCCGAAAAGGCCTCTTATCTCCAGAAAGCGGCGGTCAAATGGTGGAGTCGAGTGGCTGCCAATTTGCGGTTGAATGGCTGCCACCAGCGAAATTCACCTCGGGGGTTTTTCTGGCGGCCCCCACTGCGGCCAACCCCTCCTAAATCCGTAATCAAAGCATGCGCCGTCGTTCTCCCGCACCTCCATCTAAATTCACCTGCAAAAATCTTTGTCCCGCTGCACGATGCCTCCAACAACTTTTTCTGTCGGTGCATTGTGTTTTCAATGTGTGCGGCATGGCTGTGCGGCGCTCATTCAAGAGAGGGCGCACTGCCACGACCGTCATGTGTTTTTTGTAGGCCGACTGCCAGGTCAGGCCGCCAATTATGCCCCCGGGTTCAGCCGGACCGCCAACAGTCAGCCTGACATCCCCTCTTGGATGCCAGGCCGCTGGCCCAGCCAAAACCCTCCCTGGTGGCCCAGTGGACCGAAGTTTTAAAATGGTGAAGGCTCTCCCCTTTAAAGTGAAGGGTAGAGACATGGTGACGCACAGGCGTCATCAGCACCAGGCTGATGACTGGCGGCGGTGGAGACTCCGTCCCGCCTCCACTTCCGCCCCTCGAGTGCTCAACGCCGCACTTCCGTCCCCTTTATGACCGGCTTCCGGCCTGCTCCAAAAAAATTGCCAAAGAGCTGAATTTCACGCAAGAGGCTACCTCGTCCACAGCCGCGGAAAAAACACTTTAACAGCGGTAGATGCAACCCGTTTCGGGCGGACCTGAATTTCTGCCCCCACATCTTTTGTAGTGTTGCGCAAGGTAAATTGGAAAAAGCGCTGTTTTATCAGGACAGAAGTGTTATACAGGTACAACCTCCCGAATCCGGCAACCTCAGGACCAAGGCTGTGCCAGTTTTCCTGTTTTTCCGGACTTTGGAACGTATTTCTGATGTCGGAAACGCCCGAGCCCAGGTTTGGGTATATTTGGGAACGCCAGAAGTGCATCCAGAGTCCGGAAATGCCTGGGCCCAGCTTGCAATATTTCCAGTTTTTGGACATCATCTTGTAGTTCTTCTCTTCGCAGGCCTTGTAGTCCTCGCTTCTTCGCAACGCATGGTAAGCCTCCCTCTCTTGTGTTTGCAATGCAGTAACTGTACTTAATGTGAGCTTCCCGGCCTGTATCCTTTGCTACCATCTTCAAATTTGAAAAGGAATGTACGGTACGCAATCTGGTCGGGTGAGGTCGGGTCAGCTCCGCTTGGAGTCATGGGATGTGGCGATCCGATCGCGTGGTTGCTGCTTTGGGGAGCTGCAGTGTGCTGTGCAGAGTTTGATTCTGGCTGGGGACATGCGTGTGGGAGGAGACTTGCGTGCGGGAGCTTGGTTGGTTCTGGCCGAAGGGACTTGTGTGCGGTGCAGAGTTGCTGCGGATCCAGGAGCAGCGGTGCGGTAACTGTGAAGACCTGGCCTGGAACAGATAGGATTGGCGTTTTTATTCTTGCAATTTTTTGTCACTGTACAGTAGATGTGTCATGTATTCAACTATCATTGTAACCCATGTATAAGCTGACCTAAGTTGTACACCTTGAGAACATTGACCACAAGGGGATGAACTTGTGGGAGACACTCCTAACCTGGACTATCAGGTATAAAAGGGGAAGCTCCACCCACCTTCATCACTTGAGGTCTTGGTAATAAAAAGGACTGGTCACAGAGTGACCTTCTCTCAAATATGGGCCTCGTGTGCATTTATACTGTATAGTAAGGACATATCATTGGTGACGGGAAACTGGGATTTAAACCACGCGAGCATGGCCACTAGCAGCACAGAAGAGTGGTACTGTGTTGGTGATGACTGGGACGACTTTATTGAGAGACTACAGCAAAGTTTTGTCACTAAGGAATGGTTGGGACAGGGTTCAGCCGACAAACGCAGGGCTCATCTCCTGACGGTTTGTGGATCCAGAACGTACTCCCTGATGAAGGACCTTCTAGCACCAGAGAAGCCGGCGGACAAGACGTTCGATGAGCTCAGTAAGTTGATCGGGGAACACCTTAAACCGGCGAGCAGCATGCATATGGCGAGACACCGGTTTTACACGCACCGGCGGCGAGAAGGGCAAAGCGTTCCAGACGTCGTAGCAGATCTCCGGCGACTGGCGAGCCTATGTAAGTTCCCAGATGCATGCAGAGCGGAGATGCTGCGAGACATTTTTATTGAGGGCATCGGGCACGCTGGGGTTTTCAGGAAACTGATTGAGACCAAAGGCTTGACCTTGGAAGCGGCGGCTCAGATAGCCCAGACATTTAACTCAGGGGAGGAAGAGACCAGAATGATGTATGACAAAAATCTTGGCTCAAATGCGACAAACGACCAGGGAGTCAACATTGTTAACGCAGCACACAGTTCTCTAGGCAGACAAGGGCAATCGGACATGCCCCAGCATGTAGTCGAACCCAAAGGGGGAATTCAACAGAGACAACGGCTAGCTGAACGGCGATTCATGCAATCGCAATAGACAATGCGGCCAGTACTGGGGTCATCAACACCTGTTAATGGTGCGCTTAAGGACAGTTACAGAGACAGTCAGAGACGATTGACTGGTAATGGACCTTTTGTTTCCAACAACGAGGCTTCCAGCTCATGCTGGAGGTGTGGAGGCAAACACCCAGCCAGAGCTTGCAGGTATCAGCAATATACCTGCAGAAACTGCAATGTCAGCGGTCACTTGGCGCGTATGTGCAGGAAGCCTGCAGCCAGGTTGATATACGAGGAGGACGGGCCCGACGTAAGCCCTACGAGGCCAAATGAATACTGGGGGAAATCGCTGGAAGCTGAAGTTCAGCGAGTTCATGTGGAGCACATATACAGTTCATATACCAGGGCGCCACCGATAATGATGAAAGTGCTCCTCAATGGCATCCCAGTATTAATGGAGCTAGACACGAGGGCCAGCCAGTCCCTGATGAGTATCAAACAGTTCAAAAGGTTGTGGGTGTCCAAGGCCAGGAGGCCAAAATTATTGCCGATTGACGCACAGCTACGGACATATACAAAGGAGATCATTTCGGTGCTAGGCAGCGCCACAGTAGTCGTGGCCCACAAAGATTCGGAGAACAGGTTGCCACTCTGGATTGTCCCGGGGGACGATCCTGCACTACTGAGGAGGAGTTGGCTTGCTGTCATGAACTGGAAATGGGGCGATGTCAATGCAATTTCTTCTGTGAAGCGAGTATCATGCTCACAGGTCCTGGACAAATTTGACTCATTATTTCAACCCGGCATCGGCACTTTCATGGGGGCCAAGGTAGTGATTCACATAAACCCGGACGCCAGGCCAGTACACCACAAGGCCAGAGCAGTGTCGTACGTGATGCGGGAAAAGATAGAATGCGAATTGGACCGCCTGCTGAGGGAAGGCATCATCTTGCCAGTCGAATTCAGTGACTGGGCGAGCCTGATCGTGCCGGTGCTCAAGGCGGATGGGTCGGTCAGGATATGTGGCGATTACAAGACCACCATCAATCGGATGTCACTCCAAGACCAGTGTCCGCTACCGAGAGTGGAGGACCACTTTGCGACGCTATCCGGTGGCAAACTTTTTTCAAAATTGGACCTGACCTCAGCTTACATGACCCAGGAGCTGGCGAGTGAGTTGAAGAAGCTGACCACCATCATGACACACAAATATGGAAAGCCTCCTCAAGTCGATTCCAAGGACGGTGGTTTTTCAAGACGACATCCTCATCACGGGTCACGATACTGAAGAACACCTCCACAACCTGGGGGAGGTGTTACGCAGAGTGGACCGGGTAGGGCTGCGACTGAAAAAGGCGAAGTGCGTCTTCTTAGCTCCAGAGGTAGAATTCCTGGGGAGGAGGGTAGCAGCAGACGGGATCAGACCTACTGCGTCCAAAACGGAAGCAATCCAGAGAGCACCCAGAACCCGTATCACGACGGAGATGCGTTCATTCCTGGGGCTCCTGAACTATTTTGGTAACTTTCTTCCCAAATTGAGCACGTTGTTAGAGCCATGGCACATGTTCCTATGCAAAGGTCATGATTGGGTCTGGGGGGACAGCCAGGAAAGGGCTTTTGATGGAGCATAACAAGTTGCGTGCTCTAACCAACTGTTAACGTTATGTGACCCGTGTAAGAAACTTGTTTTAACGTGCGATGCGTCGTCCTATGGGGTCGGGTGTGTGTTGCAGCATGTGAATGCCAATGGTCAGTTACAGCCGGTAGCTTATGCCTCCAGAAGTCTGTCCCAGGCAGAAAGGGGCTACGGGATGGTAGAAAAGGAAGCGCTAGCATGTGTATATGCAGTTAAAAAAAATGCACCAGTACCTGTTTGGCAGGAAATTTGAGCTGGAGGCAGATCACAAACCCCTAACATCCCTTTTGGCCTACAACAAGGCCATAAATGCGAATGCATCGGCCCGCATTCAGAGGTGGGCACTTACATGAGCCACCTAGGACTACACAATTCGGCACAGACCGGGCACTGAAAACTGCGCCGATGCACTCAGCAGGCTTCCACTAGCCACCACTGAGGGGGCAACTGAGCATGATGCTGAAATGGTCATGGTTGTTGAAGCTTTCGAAAGCGAAGGCTCACCTGTGACAGCCCGTCAGATTAAAGTCTGGACAAATAAAGACCCGCTACTGTCTTTAGTTAAGAAATGTGTCCTGAATGGGGACTCGGCAGCCACGTACGGGGCATGCCCTGAGGAATTTAAACCGTTTCATCGGCGCAAGGATGAACTCTCGATTCAGGCCGATTGCCGACTGTGGGGAAACCGAGTAGTCATGCCACAGATGGGCAGAGAGGTATTTATCAGAGAACTTTACAATGAGCACCCGGGCATTGTCATGATGAAGGCAATTGGCAGGTCACACGTTTGGTGGCCAGGGATAGATGCAGACCTGGAACTTTGTGTTCGCAGGTGCAACATGTGTGTTCAACTGGGCAACGCACCCAGGGAAGCTCCCCTTAGCCCCTGGTCCTGGTCCGCCAAGCCATGGTCACGCATCCATGTGGACTACGCAGGTCCTTTCATGGGAAAAATGTTTTTGGTTGTAGTAGACGCCTACTCCAAATGGATTGAGTGTGCCATTTTAAATTCAAGCACATCATATGCCACGGTAGAAAGTCTACGGGCAATGTTTGCTGCCCATGGTCTACCGGATGTCTTGGTCAGCGACAATGGCCCATACTTCACAAGCACTGAATTCCAGGACTTCATGGCAGGCAATGGAATCAACCATGTCAGAACGGCACCATTCAAGCCGGCCTCAAACGGCCAGGTGGAACGAGCAGTGCAGATAATCAAACCGGGGATGCTCAGAATCCAAGGGGGTTCCCTACAAAGCAGCTTATCACGCCTCCTGTTGGCCAATAGATCCCGACCACACTCGCTCACAGGGGTTCCACCCGCAGAGCTGCTAATGAAAAGGACGCTTAAAACCAGGTTATCCCTTATACACCCTACTATGAAAATAATTGTTGAGAATAGGTGTCAGTCACAATGTGACTACTATGACAGGAATGCGAGGGCGCGATGTATTGATGTCAATGAGTCTGTTTTTGTCCTTAATTACCCTGCAGGGCCCAAATGGCTTGCAGGCACTGTGATTGCCAAAGAGGGGAATAGGATTCTGATCGTTAAACTTACCAATGGACAAATCTGCCGCAAACACGTGGATCAAACAAAAAGGAGGTTCAGCAACCCCATAGAAGAAGCAGAGGAAGAACATGACGTAGAGTTTACTCCAGCACAGGTGACCGAACACCGGAACCAAGTGGTGAGCCCAGTCACTGTGGGCAGTCCGGATAGGCCTGAGGCACCGCAAACATCAGACACTCAGGCCAGCGCCCAATAACCGGAGCCCCAACTCAGGCGCTCTACAAGGGAGCGTAAACCACCAGAGAGACTTAACCTGTGATCCGAATAAGACTTTGGGGGGGGAGGTGATGTCATGTATTCAACTATCATTGTAACCCATGTATAAGCTGACCTAAGTTGTACACCTTGAGAACATTGATCGCAAGGGGGTGAACTTGTGGGAGACACTCCTAACCTGGACTTTCAGGTATAAAAGGGGAAGCTCCACCCACCTTCATCACTTAAGGTCTTGGTAATAAAGAGGACTGGTCACAGAGTGACCTTCTCTCAAGTATGGGCCTCGTGTGCATTTACACTGTATAGTAAGGACATATCAAGATGGATTTCATTTTTTGACTTTTCACTGGGCCTGGCTGGCGGCGGTAACGGTTTGGCAGGGTGTCCGGATTCCGGAACATTTTGCGGATTCTGGACAACCCTGCCACGGATCGTCCCGGATTCCGGAACACCGGATTTTGGATGCTGCAACTGTACTGAGTAATGCACAGTGCGTTATTCTGCTGCTAAGTTGGAGCTGCATCTAACCTTGTGCATCTTCTTAAGGCCATAAGGTTCAAGTACTTTAAATGGGTATGTCCTGAGGACAATTCCAGACAAATAAATGTTTTTCTTTCTTTTGTATATATTTTTAAGAATGTTCAACTGTGATTTGTTGGTGTTTTACATAAAGTCTGAAGTATAGCACAAAACTTTTATACAAGAACTTGTATTTATATAGCGCCTTACTGCATCTCTCAGAAATGTCCCAAAGCATTTCACACACAATTACACTGTGTGGTTGCTGTTGTTATGTCGGTAAACCATTTATGGCCATTTAAAATGAATAATGAATTGACTTGCATAAGTACCTGCATCTGTAAACAAGCTATGATGGCTTTGTTTCTGATTATGTCATACAACAGGATGAGTGCTTCACAACTATACACATCTGTCGCATTGCATCATGCTCTCTCTCTCCCACCCACCTTTTCCTGGGTGCTGCCATTCATTTTCTGCCTCTTTCTTTTCTTTTCCTTGATGTCTCCAATCAATTCCACTCTCACCTGGTCCTCTCCTGATAGCTCCACCGAAGTGTAGTGTGTAAGTTTGGTTTGGCTCCTCCACTGTCTCCGCAATCATTAATGCCACTCTCCCTATCTCTTTCTGCTTGGGGAAAAATGAGTCAAGAGTCATAAAAAATTTGTATTTTAACTAGAAGGTGGCATTCAATGGAATGTAAAACCGTCTTCCCTCTTCAGTTCTTCATTTTCAACAGATGCATCTACCAAGTCACTCGGAACTATCAACCAATGGGTTTAAACAATTGTACATGAGAAGTATGATGCAGAACAGCGAAGCATCAAGGCTCTGTGCAATAGTGATGGCATATTTGCTGCCTCAGATCTGGTCACGACAGGGACGCCAGTCACTAATCAACTGGGATGGAAGGAATATTGTTGGGACAGTCTCTCTTACGTATTTCCTAGTGACTGGCCAACCTCCCTTTCCTCTCCAAAGTCCTTGAATGTGTTGTTGCCTCCCCAATCCATGTCCATCTTTCCCGCAACTCCATGTTTGAACCCATCCAATTAGGTTTCTGCCCCTGCCACAGTACCGAAATGGCGCTCATCAAAGTCACAAATTACCTCCTTCGTGACCGTGACAAAGGTAAACTGTCGCTCCTCGTCCTTCTTGACTTGTCTGCAGCCTTTGACACGGTTGATCACTCCCATCCTCCTCCAACGCCTCTCCACCATCGTCCAGCTTGGCGAGACTGCACTTATCTATCTAATCGTAACCTGCAACGGCTTCTCTTGCCGCTCCCGCATCATTACCTCTGGTGTCGCTCAAAGATCTATCCTTGGCCCCCTCTTATTTCTCTTCTACATGCTGCCCCTTGGCGACATCATCCGAAAACAGTGTCAGTTTCCACTTGTATACTGACGACACCCAGCTCGAAAACCGCACCACCACTTCTCTCAAACCCTCCACGGTCTCTACTTGTCCGACATCCAGTTTTGGATGAGCAGAAATTTTCTCCAATTAAATATTGGAAAGACCATCGGCCAGGATTTTGCTCACCTCTGCGGGTCCGGTGCGGGCGGAGTCATTGGTGGGTCGCGGCCCCGCTGCTGGTTCCACCCCGCTGTCTAAAATGAATTTACGTTGATATGGCTTGTTAAGCCCACCCAGTGCATTTCCCAGGCCAAGTGACGTCATTCATGACGTGTCTTCAGCCGGTTTCCTTAAAGAGACCGTGGCCAACTTTCTTCTGACAATTGTACTGTCAGTGTTCTAAAGACTTAAAAGAAAGACTGCATTTATATAGTGCCTTTCATGACCACTGGACGTTGCAAAGCGCTTTATAGCCAATGAAGTGCTTTTGGAGTGTAGTCAATGTTGTAATGTCGGAAACACGGCAGCCAATTTGGGCACAGCAAGCTCCCACAAACAGCAATATGATGACTAGAGAATCTGTTTTTGTTATGTTGATTGAGGGATAAATATTAGCCAGGGCACCGGGGATAATTCCCCTGCTCTTCTTCAAAATAGTGTCATCGGATCTTTTACGTCCACCTGAGAGAGCAGACGGGGTCTCGGTTTAACGTCTCATTCAAAAGACGGCACCTCCGACAGTGCAACACTCCCTCAGCACTGCACTGGAGTGTCAGTGTAGATTTATGTACTTAAGTCTTGGAGTGGGACTTAAACCCACAACCTTCTGACCAAGAGGTGTGTGTACTACCCACTGAGCCACTGACAATGACTACCCAGAGGAGGAGGGTTGCACCTAGGTTCTCCCATGACTCCCTCCCTTCCAATGGGTGGATGACACCTCCCCAGGAGACCAAAACAGCCTGGTTGCACAAGAGGACACACGCAGGGATGTGGTCAGGACGACCTGGGTGCAGTGGCACAAATGCTTCAATGATCTCAGTAGATCACAAAACGTTACTCATCCTGTTGTGCCTCTCATCACATTCCCATCACTCTGCCTTCCCTAACCTACTTCTGCACATCCTTACAACAAATTACCTTGCACTTCCACCCATCCCTCTCTCTCTGTCTACATTATCACATCCACATCTCATTAGCCACCCCTCACACTCACCCTCATCCTAGTGCAATCATACCAACGAACAACAGAACACAAGGGTAGCCACTTGGGTGTTTTATCCAATGTTCATGTAAAGTTTCTGTTAATGTACTGTCAAACATTGAAACCTTTATTTTCAGCACTTTCCATTCTTGGACAGATTTGTGTGCGCCTTTGGAAGTGGCTTAGTGAGTTGCAGTTAATGGTGAGACATAACGGTACCCCCACAATGGTGGAGAGTGTGAAAGGAATGGCTTGGACATTTAAGGGATGCTTTATGGTGTTGGTGTGGGGTGGTGCCAACCTGGCGCATCATGTGGCAGCCAGGGTATGCAGTATCAAGTGAAGTAAGTCTGGCAACGGTGAGACCCTCACTGGCCTCCTGGGCAGCAATGTGCTCGGGTGCTGATGCCCTCGGTCCTGTGTAGCATCAAGTGATTGCGGAGAAGGTTGGTGTTGCTATTGATGCTACTGGTGTTGAGGCTAGTTATTTAAAAATTTCTCCAGAGGTTTAAAAAAAAAAAAAATTCCTCCAGGTTGTTTAAAAGTTTAAAAGTTTTCCCAAATTGTTAAAAAGTTTCTCAAGTTGATTAAAAGTTTACAAGTTGATTAAAAGTTTAAGATGTAAGTCAGTAGTAGGTTATTCCCTTGGCATTGCTCCATGGGCGCTGCCAGCCCTCTGCAGCTGCACAAAGCCCTAGCCAGGCCACACCCGGAGCACCGCGGGGAAGTGGAGGCCCAGTCGTCCCCGAAGGAGGCCCGAACGCCGCCGGGGAGAGGCCTGGACGCCGCCGGGGGCCCGAACTCAAGCTGGGCGCGTTGAGCAGTAGTTTTGGGTAGTTTCCTGTGTTGTCCTGGGCCGGCCCTGGAGTTCCTTTGGCCGGTTAAATGCCAACCCCGGAGTCGCTTCGGCCGGTTAAACGCCGGCCACGGAGTCCCTTCGGCTGGTTAAATGCCGGCGCCGGAGTCCCTTCGGCCGGTTAAAAACTTTTTTAATAAACTTTGGAAGAAACTTTTAAAACATCCCTCGGAACTCAAGCGGACTGTCCTAATGCCTGCCCCCAACCAAGCCTCGGGCCACCTACCATAAAGGGCGCAACTCGGCGCCGAGCTTGCGGCCAACATCTCGCCGTAGGCAATTAGGCTCATACAGCAGTGCCTGGTCTCCAATTGTCTTGGACCTCCTTGCCACTGGACCAAGACCTTGCTCAGCTAAGCCTGTGTGCTTGCCGGTGTGCAACAGCCACCCCACGTTAAAAGAACTCACGCATAGGCATCTTAGAAACATAGAAAATAGGTGCAGGAGACCACCATTCGGTCCTTCGAGCCTGCACCACCATTCAATAAAATCATGGCTGATCATTCACCTCAGTACCCCTTCCCTGCTTTCTCTCCATACCCCTTGATCCCTTTAGCCGTAAGGGCCATATCTAACTCCCTCTTGAAAATATCCAACGAACTGGCATCAACAACTCTCTGCGGTAGGGAGTTCCACAGGTTAACAACTCTGAGTGAAGAAGTTTCTCCTCATCTCAGTCCTAAATGGCCTACCCCTTATCCTTAGACTGTGTCCCCTGATTCTGGACTTCCCCAACATCGGGAACATTCTTCCTGCATCGACCCTGTCCGGTCCCATCAGAATTTTATGTTTCTATGAGATCCCCTCTCATCCTTTAAACTCCAGTGAATACAGGCCTTATTGTGGTCCTAACACAGATGAGACTGCACACAGGGAGGTTAAAGTAACAGCGACCTCAGTCTTTATTAAGACACTCCAGAGTGAGGAACAGGTCTTAGGGGCCGGCTTATAGACAGTGCTCCCAAGGGATGCTGGGATCCCTTCGGACTTCAGGGGATGCACTCCCTGGTGGCGGAACATGGGAGTGCATGCTTTACAGTTACACAACATCACTCCCCCCGCCCAAAGTCAAAGTGAAAACTATTTACAAGGTGAGGCGGTCGGGAGCCTTTCTTTCCCTGGGGGACCACCTCAGTACAAATGTCGGTTCTGGTGTGTTGGCTGTGTCCTCACTGGGCTGGCGTGCTGTTGGCCCTGCAGGGCTGCTGGGTGAGCCTGGCCTTGCTGGGCTGTTGGGCGTGATGGGTTCGATTTCCTGGTCCGGCGTGGTGTCGTTGATCCTTTGGGTGTGTGTTGTGGGCTCGAAAAAGGTGGTGTCTGCTGTGGGTTGTTCAGGGCAGTCTGTGAACTGCAGCCTCGTTTGGTCCAGGTGCTTTCTGTAAATTTGTCCATTGTCTAGTTTGACTACAAACACCCTACTCCCTTCTTTAGCTATCACCGTGCCCGCGATCCACTTGGGACCACGTCCATAGTTTAGCACATACACAGCGTCATTCAGATCAATTTCCCGTGACACAGTGGTGCGAACATCGTTTACATTTTGTTGCTGCCGCCTGCTCTCTACCTGATCATGCAGGTTGGGGTGAACCAGTGAGAGTCTGGTTTTAAGTGTCCTTTTCATGAGTAGCTCAGCCGGGGGCACCCCTGTGAGCGAGTGGGGTCTCGTGCGGTAGCTGAGCAGTACTCGGGACAGGCGGGTTTGGAGTGAGCCTTGTGTGACTCTTTTAAGGCTCTGTTTGATGGTTTGTACTGCCCGCTCTGCCTGCCCATTGGGGGCTGGTTTAAACGGGGCCGAGGTGACATGTTTGATCCCATTGCGGGTCATGAATTCTTTAAATTCAGCACTGGTGAAACATGGCCCATTGTCACTGACCAGTATGTCAGGCAGGCCGTGGGTGGCAAACATGGCCCTCAGGCTTTCAATGGTGGCGGTGGCGGTGCTTCCCGACATTATTTCACATTCAATCCATTTTGAAAAAGCATCCACCACCACCAGGAACATTTTATGAGAAACGGGCCCGCATAGTCGACATGGATCCTCGACCATGGTCTGGAGGGCCAGGACCACAAACTTAGTGGTGCCTCTCTGGGTGCGTTGCTCAACTGAGCACATACGCTGCATTGCCGTACACAGGACTCTAAATCAGAGTCGATACCAGGCCATCACATGTGGGATCTGGCTATCGCTTTCATCACTACTATACCCGGGTGTGTGCTGTGGAGATCCGAGATGAACGTCTCCCTGCCCTTTTTGGGTAGCACTACGTGGTTACCCCACAACAGGCAGTCTGCCTGAACGGACAGCTCGTCCTTTCGCCGCTGCAACGGCTTGATTAGCTCTTGCATTTCAACAGGGATGCTGGCCCAGCTCCCATGCAGTACACAGTTTTTTTACTAGGGACAGCAGAGGATCTTGGCTGGTCCAAGTCCTAATCTGGTGGGCCGTGACAGGTGATTTATCATTTTCAAACGCTTCCATGACCATCAACAAGTCTGTGGCCTGTGCTACCATCAACAAGTTTACAGGCTGCGCCATTTCCACCCCTGTGGTGGGCAATGGTAGCCGACTGAGAGCATCTGCACAGTTCTCGGTGCCTGGCCTGTGGCGGATGGTATAGTTATACGCTGATAGCGCTAGTGCCCACCTTTGTATGCGGGCTGAGACATTAGTATTTATCCCCTTGTTTTCAGCGAACAGGGATATGATGGGCTTGTGATCGGTTTCCAGCTCAAATTTGAGGCCAAACAGGTACTGATGCATTTTCTTTACCCCGAACACACACGCTAATGCCTCTTTCTCAATCATGCTGTAGGCCCTCTCGGCCTTCGACAAGCTGCTGGAGGCACAGGCCACAGGTTGCAACTTCCCCGCAACATTAGCTTGTTGTAATACACACCCGACGCCGTACGACGACGCATCACATGCTAGCACAAGTCTTTTACACGGGTTATAGAATACAAGCAGCTTGGAGCATAAAATGTTTCTGGCTTTCTCAAAAGCAATTACTTGGTTTTTTTTCCCCATACCCAGTTCTCACCTTTTCTCAATAACACATGTAGCGGCTCTAAGAGCTTGCTTAACCCCGGTAGGAAGTTACCAAAATAGTTGAGGAGTCCCAGGAACGACCGCAGCTCCGTGGCGTTCTGTGGCCTGGACGCGTTCCTGATAGCCTCTGTCTTGGCGTCTGTGGGCCGAATGCTGTCCGCCGCGATCTTTCTCCCCAAAAACTCAATTTCTGTTGCCATGAAGATGGATTTCGACCTCTTCAACCGCAGCCCGACGTGATCCAGTCGCTGGAGGACCTCCTCCAGGTTTTGTAGGTGCTCGGCGGTGTCCCGACCCGTGACCAATATGTCGTCCTGAAAGACCACCGTGTGTGGTACCGCCTTGAGTAGGCTCTCCATGTTTCTCTGCAAGATCGCTGCAGCTGACCGAATTCCAAACGGGCATCTGTTGTAGATGAACAGTCCCTTGTGCGTGTTGATGCAGGGGAGGCCCTTCGAAGACTCTTTCAGCTCCTGCGTCATGTAGGCCGAAGTCAGGTCGAGCTTGGTGAATGTCTTGCATCCTGCCAGCGTCGCAAATAGGTCGTCTGCCTTAGGTAGCGGGTATTGGTCCTGTCGCGAGAAACGATTAATAGTTACTTTATAATCGCCGCAAATCCTCACCGTGCCATCACTTTTGAGTTCTCGAACAATCGAGCTGGCCCACTCGCTGAATTCCACTGGGGAGATGATGCCCTCGCGTTGCAGCCTGTCCATCTCGATTTCCACGCTCTCCCTCATCATGTGAAGTACCGCTCACGCCTTGTGGTGAATGGGTCGTGCCTCTGGGACCAAGTGGATCCATACCTTCGCCCTGGAAAAGTTCCAATGCCTGGCTCAAAAAGGGAAGAAGGAAATTTGTTAAGAATCTGGGTACATGAGGCCTCATCGACATGTGATAGCGCTCGGATGTCATCCCAGTTCCAGCGGATTTTGCCCAGCCAGTTCCTTCCAAGCAGTGTGGGGCCATCGCCTGGGACAATCCAGAGTGGCAGTTCGTGCACCGTGCCCTCGTAGGTGACCTTGACCATGGCGATGCCCAGGACAGTGATAAGCTCTTTGGTGTACGTTCTCAGATTCGTGTGGATGGGGCTCAGGGCTGGTCTGAGTGCCTTGTTGCACCACAGTCTCTCAAATGTCTTTTTACTCATGATGGATTGGCTAGCGCTAGTGTCCAGTTCCATGGCTACAGGTAAGCCATTCAATTTTACATTTAGCATTATAGGTGGACATTTCGTCGAAAATGTGTGCACCCCGTGTACTTCAGCATCTACCTCCTCTCTCTGAGGCTCGAAATTGCTTTGATCCAACCTGGACCGATCTTCCTCTGCCACGTGGTGGTTAGCAGGTTTTGCAGAGCTTGCAGCTTGTCTGCAAGCTCGTTGGAGGTGCCCCATTGTTACTTGTAAACATACCCTTTGAAGCGGCATGAATGGGCTGAATGGAAGCCTCCACAACGCCAACAAGGTGTGAATTGCCTTCCATTCATCCTTTGTTGAGGACTCTGACTCATCTGGGTCACCTGAGGCCTGCTGGCAGTTGCAGACTCGTGGGTTCTGCCCTGTATATTTCTGCTCGCAAACACAGTTCCAGTTAATTTATGAACATTGCTAGCACTTGTGTGCTGAGAGATTTGTTTGGTGTTATCACTGGTGGACATAAACGCCTGTGCTATCGCAATTGCCTTACTGAGGGTCAGTGTCTCGACAGTCAAAAGTTTTCATAGGATGGTCTCGTGGCCAATGCCCAGTACAAAAAAGTCTCTGAGCATTTGCTCCAGGTAGCCATCAAACTCATTGTCCTGCAAGTCGCCTTAAGCTCAGCGACATAGCTCACCACTTCCTGACCTTCAGATCGCTGGCACGTGTCGAACCAATACCTCGCCATCAGCACGCTCTCCCTCGGGTTAAGATGCTCCCGAACCAGTGTACACAGCTCCTCATACGACTTATCTGCGGGTTTCACCGGAGCCAGAAGATTATTCATGAGGCTGTAGGGTCGGTGCCCTGCAGACCATGAGGAGGACCGCTCTCCTTTTTGCAGCGCTTCCTTCTCCGTCCAGCTCGTTGGCTACAAAGCATTGGTCTAGCCGTTCGACATAGGCTTCCCAGTCCTCACCCTCCAAGAACTTCTCCAGGATGCCCACAGTTTGCTGCATCTTTGCGTTGGATTCGTATATTCGTCGCCAGTTATTGTGTTCCTAACACAGATGAGACTGCACACAGGGAGGTTAAAGTAACAGTGACCTCAGTCTTTATTAAGACACTCCAGAGTGAGGAACAGGCCTTAGGAGCCGGCTTACATACAGTGCTCTCAAGGGATGCTGGGATCCCTTGGGACTTCAGGGGATGCACTCCCTGGTGGCGGAACATGGGAGTGCATGCTTTACAGATACACAACAGGCCCAGTCGATCCAGTCTCTCCTCATATGTCAGTCCTGCCATCCTGGAAATCAGTGAGGTGAACCTTCGCTGCACTCCCTCAATAGCAAGAACGTCCTTCCTCAGATTAGGAGAACAAAACTGAACACAATATTCCAGGTGAGGTCTCACCAAGGCCCTGTACAAATGCAGTAAGACATTCCTGCTCCTATACTCAAATCCCCCAACTATGAAGGCCAACATACCATTTGCCTTCTTCATGCTGTACCTGCATGCCAACTTTTAATGACCGATGAACCATGACACCCAAGTCTCGTTGCACCTCCCCCTTTCCAAATCTGCCGCCATTCAGATAATATTCTGCCTTCATGTTTTTGCCACCAAAGTGGATAACCTCACATTTATCCACATTATACTGCATCTGCCATGCATTTGCCCACTCACCTAACCTGTCCAAGTCACCCTGCAGCCTCTTGGCATCCTCCTCACAGCTCACACCGCCACCCAACTTAGTGCCATCTGCAAACTTGGAGATATTACACTCAATTCCTTCATCTAAATCATTTATGTATATTGTAAATAGCTGGGGTCCCAGCACTGAGCCCTGCGGCATGCCACTAGTTACTGCGTGCCATTCTGAAAAGGACCCATTTATCCCGACTCTCTGCTTTCTGTCTGCCAACCAGTTCTCTATCCACGTCAATACATTGCCCCCAATACCATGTGCTTTAAAATTGCACACTAATCTCTGGTGTGGGACCTTGTCAAAAGTCTTTTGAAAGTCCAAATACACCACATCCACTGGTTCTCCCTTGTCCACTCTACTACTTACATCCTCAAAAAATTCTTGAAGATTTGTCAAGCATGATTTCCCTTTCATAAATCCATGCTGACTTGGACCGATCCAAATGTGCTGCTATTTCATCTTTAATAACTGATTCCAACATTTTCCCCACTACTGATGTCAGGCTAACCGGTCTATCATTCCCCGTTTCCTCTCTCCTTTTTAAAAAAGTGGTGTTACATTAGCTATCCTCCAGTCCACAGGAACTGATCCAGAGTCGATAGACTGTTGGAAAATGATCATCAATGCATCCGCTATTTAAGTACTCTCGGGTGCAGACTATCATGCCCTGTGGATTTACCGGCCTTCAATCCCATCAATTTCCCTTACACAATTTCCCGACTAATAAGGATTTCCTTCAGTTCCTCCTTCTCACTAGACTCTCGGTCCCCTAGTATTTCCAGAAGGTTATTTGTTTCTTCCTTCGTGAAGACAGAATCAAAGTATTTGTTCAACTGGTCTGCCATTTCTTTGTTCCCCATTATAAATTCACCTGATTCTGACTGCAAGGGACCTACGTTTGTCTTCACCAATCTTTTTCTCTTCACATATCTATAGAAGCTTTTGCCGTCAGTTTTTATGTTCCCAACAAGCTTCCTCTCACACTCTATTTTCCCCCTCCTAATTAAACCCTTTTGTCCTCCTCTGCTGAATTCTAAATTTCTCCCAGGCCTCAGGTTTGCTGCTTTTTCTGGCCAATTTATATGCCTCTTCCTTGGATTTAACAATATCCTTAATTTTCCTTGTTAGCCACGGTTGTGCAACCTTCCCCGTTTTATTTTTACTCCAGACAGGGTTGTACAATTGTTGAAGTTCATCCATATGATCTTTAAATGTTTGGCATTGCCTATCCACTATCAACCCTTTAAGTATCATTCGCCAGTGTATTCTAGCCAATTCACATCTCATACCATCGAAGTTACGTTTCCTTAAGTTCAGGACCCTAGTCTCTGAATTAACTGTGTCACTCTCCATCTTAATAAAGAATTCTACCATATTATGGTCACTCTTCCCCAAGGGGCCTCACACAAGATCGCTAATTAATCCTTTCTCATTACACATCACCCAGTCTAGGATGGCCAGCCCTCTAGTTGGTTCCACTTCGTTAACATGAAGTTCGGGACCTGGAACGTCAGGACCCTCATGGACAACTCCAACAGCGACAGGCCGGAACGCCGCACCACCATAGTTGCCCGGGAACTTAGACGCTTTGACATTGATATCGTTGCTCTAAGCGAGACCCAGCGGGCAAGGGAAGGCCAGCTCAAGGAAGGTGGAGGTTACACCTTTTTTTGGAAAGGAAAACCAGAGGAAAAACGCCGCCTTCACGGAATCGGCTTCGCCATCAAAAATGAACTGGTCGACTGCCTCAAAGACTCCCCCTGTGGGGTTAACGAACGCCTCATGACTCTCCGACTCACCCTATCCCGGAACCAACGCGCCAGTCATCAGTGCGTACACCCCAACACTCGATGCAACGTGTTATGTCCTTGGATGCTCTGATATTGACTCCACGAGGCAATGTGTTGTACTTAAACTGTAGTGACCGTAGTCCTTTATTGATAGCTCCAGAGTGAAGATCACACCAGATGGCCTGCCTTTTATACTAGGTCAGGCACACCTGTACAAGTAACCGACAAGTCTCCAACTGCTGTGCCCTCTGGTGGCACACCCTGTGATAGTACAAACAGTAACCATGTAGGATACATGACATCACTCTCCCCCAAGCCTTTAGTGCAAATCGCCTCTGCATTGACTGTGTTCTGGGCTTAGCTCTATGTGGTTGACCCTTGGCGGGTCGTTTCAATCTTGGGTGAGTGGTTGGTGTTTCGTTGGCAGTAGAGTGCTGGTGGTTGCTGTTTGTTTGTGTCCCTGACCACTCCATTCTCCCACCCGCCCACATATAGATTATGCCAGAGGCTCATTGTATTCATATACATTCAGGTCCAGGAAAACAAGTTTGCATTACATTTGTGGTTCAGTTGTGAGACATGTATGTTAGACTGGTGAGATAGATTATCGATACGTGCTGAGGATTGGTAACCGGTGCATAAGGACAAGCTAGTTCCAGAAATGCTGGATGGTGTCCAGGCAGTCTGGTGGCGGCGTGGTGCCCAGTGCTGGCAATGGGAATCCGGTTGGCTCAGGTTGCCTGCTCTTGGGGCTGTTGCTGTTGCTCCTAGTGTCAGGCAGGTTCACAGATGCCTGTGACCTCCCTGTCCTTTCTTTGCACCCTGGGTCGCTGCTGCTCCCTGAGGAGCAGTCGTCTAGTAGTGCGCAGGGAACTGCTGACTCGCTAGCCTGGGCGTTGTTTGGTTTGGGATCTTGGCTGGTCCCGGTCCCCTTTGGGAGGACTGTTGCAGGTGATCCTTCGTTCCCAGGTATGGCCTTGGTGGCGATGGGGTCTGGGGGCTGCGCCTTAGCACAGTTTGCTCTTTTAGGCTCGTGGTGGTTGGTGCCATCGGGTGCCTGAGAGGCGGAGCCGATCAGGGGCAGGGTATCGATACTGGTGCCGTTGCCCTCCTGAGATCGCTTGCTCTGCAGCTCGTGTATTGGCTGCTTGTGGCCACGCTCCATGGTGCATAACTCTGGTCCCAGGGATGCAGGCTACAGCATTGGGTAGCTCACTGGACCTGTGTGCTCCCGATGGGCGTTTGCCCGCTGCATTGGCTGTGCGCAGTTGAAATCCTACATCGCAGAACGTTTCATTACTTATTGTGAATACCCTGTAGCTCCGATCACGATCGTGCGACTTTTCCTTACTTGTTGCATGTACACAATTGTGATCATCAATTACACATTTTACATGATCGCAATCGCGCGACTTTTCCTTGCTTATTGCACGTACACAACTCTGATCATCAGTTACACATTTTATCTCTAACTCACAGTCGCTATTACATTGCTTGAGTGTGTGGAACTGTCCCTTTAAGTGTGGTGGGTTGCAGGCCTCCTTTAAGAGAGCCTTGCTTTCTTTACCCCAATCCTCTTCTGCGTTTGGTGCCACTTGTTGCTCCATCAGTGTTGCACCTCGTGGTCCGGCCGCCGCCATCTTTTTTTCAGCGCAACCCCTCATGGTTCGGGCGCCATCTTTCCTCCATCCACGATGTCGACTGCAGTGATCCTCTTCTCCCCGGGTTCTGCCTCCGAAGCTGGGAAGTCGCCTCTGGATCCGATCCTGCCACTGGAGCCTGGAAGGTGCGCTCTGGTCGTCCAGCTGGATCATCTCCACGCAGTCGTGCTGGGCGGTCTGTGCCTCGGGAGCTGTGCTGGTCTGCTCTCTGGTGCCGGATCCACCCTCAGGTGAGGGCTTGCTTTGACTCTGAGCGGGGAGGACATCGATCGTTGGAGGGGTGAAGTCTTTCCACTTCCAACGGACTTTCTCCATCCACCTTCTTCCGAGGAGCGTTGATCCATCACCTGCAACAATCCACAGAGGTAACTTGTGCACCACGCCATCATGGAGTACCTTAACATCCGCACTACTGGGATAAGTTCATCGGTGTAGGTGCGCAGCTTTGCCTGAACTGGGACCAACTTGGGTTGTTCAGCTTGATTGTCCCTTAGCCTCTCAAAGGCTTCTTGATTCATTACTGACTGGCTCGCCTCCGTGTCCACTTCCATGAAGACTGGAACGCCATCTATCTCGACTTCCATCCTCAACGGGGAACACTCAGTGGTGCAGATAAACATGCTATATATCTCGTCGTGGGACTGAGCTGCCTCTCTGCCTATCGTTTCATAATCCGCGCTGGATTCATGGCCATCTGCAGACTCTTCATCGACACAGTGAGTCATATTTCTCTTACACATTCGCTGGAGGTGGCCCTTTGTGCTGCAGCCTTTGCATACATAGTCTTTAAAACGGCACTGGTGAGCCCTGTGATTCCCTCCACAACGCCAGCATGGAGCTACTCGATTAGCCCCCCCCTCGGCGGACTCTGAGTTAAGGGACTCGGGGTCCTGTCCTCTCTTCCCTGAGAAGGTTCGCGTTCTACAGTCCAGCCTCTAAGGCGCTACTCTGTGCACAGTACTTGCCGGGTTTGAGTCCTGAGAGTGAGTCATCTGCCTCGAGCCAAAGGTCGAGGTCATGAATGCCTGGCTCACAGAGACTGTGACTGTGGTATCCGCCGACAGTAGCTTATGAAGAAGGCCCTCATGGCCGATTCCAATGAAAAAATGTCCCTCAGCACTTTGGTGAGGTGGTCGCCAAAATCACACGGTGCCGCCGGCCTCCTGAGGTCTGCAGCGTATTTCGCGATTTCCTGGCCTTTGGGCCGTCAGTGGGTGTAGAACCGGTGTCTGGCTGTGAGGATGCTCTCCTTGGCTTGAGTTGCTCATGGATCAATGTTACGAGCTCCTCGTCCGTCTTTGCTGGTGCCAGCAAGTCCCTGACAAAGCCATAGATGGTGGGCCCACAACTGGTGAGCAGGATAGCTCTACGCTTGCCAGCCACTGTGGCTGGGTTCCCTCCTGTCAGGTCATTTGCTGTGAAGAAATGGTCGAGCCTCTCCACAAAGGCGTCGCAATCATCACCATCGGAGAACTGCTGCAACGTACCAAGGGTAGGCATTTTCGTGTGAAAGTCCGTAATCTCGTCGCCAGTTGTTATGTCCTTGGATGCTCTGATAACGACTCCACGAGGCAATGTGTTGCACTTGAACTGTAGTGACCTTAGTCCTTTATTCATAACTCCAGAGTGAGGATCACACCTGGTGGCCTGCCTTTTATACTAAGCCAGGCACACCTGTACAGGTAACCTACAAGTCTCCGACTGCTATGCCCTCTGGTGGCACACCTTGTGATAGTACAAACAGTAGCCATGTAGGATACATGACACAACGGATGAGACCAAAGAGGGTTTTTATGCTAACCTCGAAACATCCCTGACCCGCGTCCCCACGGGCGACAAATTGATCCTCCTAGGTGACTTCAACGGCAGGGTCGGCAAAGACACAGCTCTCTGGGGAGGTGTGATTGGCAGAGAGGGGGTAGGGAAAGCCAACTCCAGCGGTACCCTACTCCTGACAAAATGTCTAGAACATGAACTCCTCATCACCAACACCCTGTTCCGCCAGACGGACAAATGCAAGGCATCATAGCAATACCCTCACTCCAAACACTGGCACCTGCTCGACTATGTCATCGTCCGAACCAAGGATCACAAGGATGTGCGCATTGTTATATATGTATACTTGTAGTTACTGTGTACAGCCACCAGTGGGCTCATCCCCTGGAATCCCAAGGGATCCCATAATCCCTTGGGAGCACAGGTATTTAAGGGAGCTTCACAGGTTGGAGAGGCACTCTGGAGACCTGCAATAAAAGATTATGGTCACACTTTACTTTGAGCTCACAGTGTTCAGTCTGACTCTTTCTCCATATACAACAACTGGCGAAGAGATACAGATAGCGAACCCAAAGATGCAGAGAACAGTGGGCATCTTGGAGAAATTCTCGGAGGGAGATGATTGGGAAACGTTTGTGGAGCGACTCGACCAATACTTCGTGGCCAACGAGCTAGATGGGGAACAGAGCGCTGCCAAACGAAGGGTGATCCTCCTCACCGTCTGTAGGGCGCCAACGTATGGCCTCATGAAGAATCTGCTCACTCCAGCGAAATCCACGGAGAAACCGTACAACGATTTGTGCACGCTGATCCGAGAGCATTTGAACCCGAAGGAAAGCGTTCTGATGGCGAGGTACCGGTTCTACACCTACAAAAGGTCTGAAGGCCAGGAAGTGGCGAGTTATGTCGCCGAGCTAAGACGCCTTGCAGGACATTGCGAATTTGAAGGACATTTGGAGCACATGCTCAGAGACTTTTTCGTACTTGGCATTGGCCACGAAACCATACTTCGTAAACTTTTGACTGTAGAGACCCCAACCTTGAGTAAGGCCATAGCGATAGCCCAGGTGTTCATTGCCACCATTGACAATACAAAGCAAATCTCTCAACACACAAGTGCTGCTACAAGTACTGTGAACAAAGTGATGTTGTTTTCAAATCGTAACGTACAGGGCAGGTCACACATACCTGCAGCTACACGTCCGCAGATGTCTCAGAGTCCACCATCAAGGGTGATGAATGCAAGGCCATTAACACCTTGTTGGCGTTGCGGGAGTGATCATTGTTTCCATTCATGCCGATTCAAAGAGTACGTTTGCAAGGGCTGTGGAACAATGGGATACCTCCAACGAGTGTGCAGGCGAGCTGCTAATCCTGTTAAACCTGCAAATCACCATGTTGCAGAGGAGGACAGATCCACGGAGGATCATGACAAACCAAAGCCTCAGATCGAGGAGACAGAGGTACATGGGATGCACACATTCACCATGAATTGTCCCCCGATAATGCTGAATGTTGAACTAAATGGACTCCCAGTGTCAATGGAGCTGGACACGGGCACAAGCCAGTCCATCATGGTCAAAAAGACTTTCGAAAGGTTGTGGTGCAACAAGGCCTCAAGGCCAGTCGTAACTCCAGTTCGCAAGAAACTAAGAACTTACACGAAAGAACTGATACCTGTAATCGGCAGTGCTACCGTAAAGGTCTCCTACGATGGAGCGGTGCACAAGCTACCACTTTGGGTGGTAACGGGCGATGGTCCCACACTGCTCGGCAGAAGTTGGCTGGGAAAGATACGCTGGAACTGGGACGACATCCGAGCGCTATCGCTCGCTGACGACACTTCGTGAGCCCAGGTCTTAAACAAATTTCCTTCGCTGTTCGAACCAGGCATCGGGAAATTTCAAGGAGCAAAAGTGCAGATCCACCTAATTCCAGTGGCGCGACCCATCCATCACAAGGCGAGAGCAGTACCGTACATGATGAGAGAAAGGGTAGAGATCGAGCTAGACTGGCTGCAAAGAGAGGGCATCATTTCACCGATCGAGTTCAACGAGTGGGCCAGTCCTATCGTCCCAGTCCTCAAGGTAGACGGCACCATCAGAATCTGTGGCGATTACAAATTAACTATCAATCGTTTTTCCCTGCAGGACCAATACCCACTACCAAAGGCCGACGACCTCTTTGCAACGCAGGCGGGAGGAAAGATGTTCACAAAGCTGGATCTGACTTCAGCCTACATGACGCAGGAACTGGAGGAATCATTGAAGGCCCTCACCTGCATCAACACGCACAAAGGTCTTTTTGTTTATAACAGATGCCTGTTTGGAATCTGATCGGCGGCTGCGATATTCCAGAGAAACACGGAAAGTTTACCGAAGTCGGTCCCGCACACCGTGGTCTTCCAGGACGACATCTTCGTCACAGGTCGGAACACAGTCGAGCATCTGCAGCACCTGGAGGAGGTTCTTAGTTGACTCAACCACGTGGGGCTCAGGTTAAAACGCTCGAAGTGCGTTTTCCTGGCGCCTGAAGTAGAGTTCCTGGGAAGGAGGATTGCGGCGAACGGCATCAGGCCCACCAACGCGAAGACGGAGGCAATCGAGAACGCACCGAGGTCACAGAACGTGACGGAGCTACGTTCGTTTCTGGGACTCCTAAACTACTTTGGTAACTTCTTACCGGGTCTCAGCACACTGTTAGAACCACTGCATGTCTTACTACGAAAAGGGGACGAATGGGTTTGAGGCAAAAGCCAAGAAAATGCCTTTGTAAAAGCGAGAAAATTGTTATGCTCAAACAAATTGCTTGTGTTGTATGATCCATATAAGCATTTGGTACTAGCATGTGATGCATCGTCATATGGCATCGGGTGTGCAGTGCAACAAGCCAATGATTTCGGGAAACTGCAAACGGTTGCCTATGCATCCAGGAGTCTGTCTAAGGCTGAGAGAGCCGACAGCATGATTGAGAAAGAAGCGTTAGCGTGTGTTTATCGGGTAAAGAAAATGCATTAATACCTGTTTGGGCTAAAATTCAAATTGGAAACTGACCATAAGCCACTTATATCCCTGTTCTCCGAGAGTAAAGGGATAAATACAAGCGCATTGGCCCGCATCCATAAGAACATAAGTCCATCTAGCCCCTCGAGCCTGCTCCGCCATTCAACAAGATCATGGCTGATCTGGCCGTGGACTCAGCTCCACTTACCCGCCCGCTCCCCGTAACCCTTAATTCCCTTATTGGTTAAAAATCTATCTATCTGTGACTTGAATACATTCAATGAGCTAGCCTCAACTGCTTCCTTGGGCAGAGAATTCCACAGATTCACAACCCTCTGGGAGAAGAAATTCCTTCTCAACTCGGTTTTAAATTGGCTCCCCCGTATTTTGAGGCTGTGCCCCCTAGTTCTAGTCTCCCCGACCAGTGGAAACAACCTCTCTGCCTCTATCCTGTCTATTCCTTTCATTATTTTAAATGTTTCTATAAGATCACCCCTCATCCTTCTGAACTCCAACGAGTAAGGACCCAGTCTACTCAATCTATCATCATAAGGTAACCCCCCTCATCTCCAGAATCAGTCTAGTGAATCGTCCCTGGACCCCCTCCAAAGCCAGTATATCCTTCCTTAAGTAAGGTGACCAAAACTGCACGCAGTACTCCAGGTGCGGCCTCACCAATACCCTATACAGTTGCAGCAGAACCTCCCTGCTTTTGTACTCCATTCCTCTCGCAATGAAGGCCAACATTCCATTCGCCTTCCTGGTTATCTGCTGCACCTGCAAACTAACTTTTTGGGATTCATGCACAAGGATCCCCAGGTCCCTCTGCACCTCAGCATGTTGTAATTTCTCCCCATTCAAATAATATTCCCTTTTACTGTTTTTTTTCCCCCAAGGTGGATGACCTCACACTTTCCGACATTGTATTCCATCTGCCAAACCTTAGCTCATTCGCTTAACCTATCTAAATCTCTTTGCAGCCTCTCTGTGTCCTCTACACAACCCGCTTTCCCACTAATCTTTGTGTCATCTGCAAATTTTGTTACACTACACTCTGTCCCCTCTTCCAGGTCATCTATGTATATTGTAAACAGTTGTGGTCCCAGCACTGATCCCTGTGGCACACCATTAACCACCGATTTCCAACCCGAAAAGGACCCATTTATCCCGACTCTCTGCTTTCTGTTCGCCAGCCAATTCTCTATCCATGCTAATACATTTCCTCTGACTCCGCGTACCTCTATCTTCAGCAGTAACCTTTTGTGTGGCACCTTATCGAATGCTTTTTGGAAATCTAAATACACCACATGCATCGGTACACCTCTATCCACCATGCTCGTTATATCCTCAAAGAATTCCAGTAAATTAGTTAAACATGATTTCCCCTTCATGAATCCATCCAGAGATGGGCGCTCACGTTGTCCGCATACAACTACACCATCCGCCTCAGGCCAGGCACAGAAAACTGCGCCGATGCTCTCAGCAGGCTGCCATTGCCCATCACGGGGGTGGAAATGGCGCAGCCCACAGATCTAGCCATGGTTATGGAAGCATTTGAGAGTGAGCAATCACCCGTCACATCAAAACCTGGACAAGCCAGGACCCCTTATTATCTCCAGTCAAAAGCTGTGTGCTTCACGGGAGCTGGTCCCGTGTCCCAGTGGAAATGCAGGAAGAGATAAAGCTCTTCCAGCGGCGCAAAGATGAAATGTCTATACAGGCAGACTGCCTTCTGTGGGGCAATCGAGTAGTGGTCTCCAAGAAATGCAGAGACTCCTTCATCAATGACCTCCACAGTACCCACCCAGGCATCGTAATGATGAAAGCGATAGCCAGATCCCACGTGTGGTGGCCCGGTATCGATGCGGACTTAAGTCCTACATTCACAGATGTAATACATGCTTGCAGTAAAGCAATGCACCCAGGGAGGCGCCGCTAAGTTTATGGTCTTGGCCCTCCAAACCGTGGTCTAGGGTACACGTCGACTATGCAGGCCCGTTCTTGGGTAAAATGTTCCTCGTGGTTGTAGACACATACTCTAAGTGGATTGAATGCGAGATAATGTTGGCTAGCACGTCCGCTGCCACCACTGAAAGCCTGCGGGCCATGTTTGCCACACACCGCCTACAAATGTCCTGGTGAGCGATAACGGGCCATGTTTTACCAAAGCTGAGTTCAAACAATTCATGACCCCCAACGGGATCAAACATGTCACAACTGCCCCGTTTAAACCAGCGTCCAATGGTCAGGCAGAGAGAGCAGTGCAAACCATCAAGCAAGGCTTGAAGAGGGTAACTGAAGGCTCACTGCAGACTTACCTAACCCGAGTCCTGCTTAGCTACCGCACGAGACCCCACTCACTCACCACCTGCTGAACTGTTCATGAAAAGAGTGCTTAAGACAAGGCTCTCGTTAGTTCACCCTGATCTACATGAACAGGTAGAGAGCAGGCGGCTTCAACAAAGTGCATACCATGATAGCGCAAATTTGTCACGCGAGATTGAAATCAATGATCCTGTATTTGCTTTAAATTATGGACAAGGTCCCAAGTGGCTTGCCAGCACTGTCGTGGCCAAAGAGGGGAGCAAGGTGTTTCGGGTCAAACTTTCAAATGGACTCATTCACCGGAAACACTTGGACCAAATCAAACTCCGATTCACGGACTATCCTGAGCAACCCACCTTGGACCCTATCTTTTTTGATCCCCCAACATACACACCAGTGGCAACCGGCACCACGGTTGACCACGAAGCAGAACCCATCATCCACAGCAGCCCAGCAGGGCTCAACATACCAGGCAGCCCAGCAAGGCCAGCTGCACAGCAGCCCAGCGAGGGCCCAACAAATGATTCAACAACACCAGCTTTCACACCGAGACAATCAACCAGGGCAAGAAGGGCCCCAGATCGACTCACATTGTAAATAGTTACACTATTGACTTTTGGGGGGGGCGGGGTGCGGGGAGTGTTGTTATGTATGTAAACTTGTATTTACTCTGTACAGCCACCAGAGGGCTCATCCCCTGGAGTCCCAAGGGATCCCATAATTTAAGGAGGCTTCACAGGTTGGAGAGGCACTCTGGAGACCAATAAAAGACTAAGGTCACACTTTACTTTGAGCTTACAGTGTTCAGTCTGACTCTTTCTCCATACTCAACAGAAGTGAAAAGCTTTTTCCTCTGTAGTGTATACTCTCATTTTACATGAATACACAGTCACCTATACACTCTAAGGCACACTTTCACGCACTCTCACATTCTCTTGAAGCTTAGGCATGCAACAAGAAAACCGTACCCACTTTGTGAAAATGGAAACAATCCATTCTCCCTGTCACTCACCACAATCCAGTTCACCCAATTCATCCAATTCATCCATAATCTCACCCCAGCTCTTCTTTGGAATACAGTCTGTAAGAAAAAAAAGATGCCTGGAAATGAAACAGTAAAGCAATGAGAAACTCAAACTCTTTCCAGATTCAGATTTTTGGAATTTTCTTTGAGAATACTGCACCAGGAGTGTGTCAGAATTTACTGGACAACATAGACATACTGGTAAAATAGTTGTAGTGCTAGAGCGCTGGATTGCCATTCTGACAACACAAGCTTGAATTCCATCCTAGGCTCAGCATTAAAGCTCAGCAACTCATTTATCACTACATTTGCTGGTTCTCAGCTGGGCCATTGGATGGAGCCCTCTGTGTCTCTCAATTGGGGAATGGTTGTCAAAAGTTGACAGGAGACACCATACAAGTGCATCTGCTGTTGGTTGATGCGGAACGGTGCTGATAACAGCTGATGAGAGGTCTACAAGAGAAGGCCACAATCAAGATTGTCTTGGCTTCATCCCAGCTTATGGACAGCACAAAACTGGAAAACTAGTAATCAGGAATAAAATGGGCTAAAATCATAAGAATAAAAAAAGTGGACACACTCCCAGCAGCTTGGAAACAGTGCAATGTAACATTTTATTCTATTTATTCTTAGCGTGCCAAAGACGAATGATATTCTTCGGTCCGTGTCAATTATCACAAACCATGGAGTTGGTTTTTAACCAATCAAAATCCTTTAAAAAAAAAAAAAAAAAAAGTTGTACACACCACCAAAGTGGAAGGTGGGAGCCAAGAAGAAGTAAAATAAGTAAAGATGGTTTAGACTATGTGGGAAAAAGAACAAAGTTACATAAATAAAAATAGAATTAAGAAAATAGAATATGGAAGGGAAATGTTAAAATGTTTTGATTTTCCATTAAACTTCTGTTTTAGGTGCTTAGTTATGCAACAGGACTAAAAATACTTTGGACATTTAAATAGTTTATTACTGGAATACAAGTGTTTGAATGACAGTGTGCCAGCATGAAAACATATAAACCAACCACCCCAGGGAGAATGGTGAACTTTGCATGAAGTTTCCAATGCGTCGTTCTCACACAGGCACTTTCACCAGGTTATTTATAAGACCCAGGGGTCGAAATTGTCCTGTTTAGCGACACCCGTTAGAGCATAAGGGGCCCCAATGGGGCGTGAAACAGTTTTCACCCAGGGGGGCGCAACCTCTCCCGCGAAATTGCGGAGGCGCTGCCACGGTAGCGCCGCACTCCGCCGGTAGCACTCTGGGCCACTGCGTAACCGACGATGACGTGATCATGGTGACCCCATAGCGCTGCGCGCCGACTCCTTTCTGTCCCGCGGCAGATATTGTCCTGTGCCCTGCAAGGGTGCCGCGAGCGGTTAGTGCCAGCCTCGCGAACCAGGCCAACATCCGCTGGCGGGGTGGAAGTTAAAGGAGAGGTCGGGAGCGCCCCGCTTCGACATCTTACCTGTTTAGAAACATAGAAAATAGGTGCAGGAGTAGGCCATTCGGCCCTTCGAGCCTGCACCGCCATTCAATGAGTTCATGGCTGAACATGCAACTTCATGACCGACTTCTTGCTCTGTTGCGTGGTCCGGGCTGCCATCATGCAGACCGGCACTACGTTTTGGGTGCCAGGCTGCGGCCTCGGCACCACGCTGTCCTGGTGACCCAGTGGAGGCCATCAGAGGCCCGGCAGCGACCCTCCCCTTTAACCGAAGGGGAGGGTCGTTGAAACGCATCAGCGCTCTGTGGAGTATATGGGTAGCGCTGCTGCGTGCCCTAGAACCTGCCTCAAGAGGAAGTGGAACGAGCAAGATTGCGCTCCACTTCCTCGGAGCAGCGGTAACCACAATTTTGCTGCCGGTGGGGGAACTTCTGTTAGGCGTACGAAGTCCCGCCCAGAGTTGGTTACTGCCCCCAATCGGGGCGCTGGGAAATTTCTCCCCCTGAATCTTTAATATTACAAGCTAATCTCCCATGGCATTGCTCATTAGTCAGGGGGCTGAAGCATGGTTGTGATAGCTAACTGCCAAGGTGTCCAAACATGGTTTATTCCTTTAAAGCCATTACTTGAGTACTTCCTGCAGAGAAGTGGTCTAAATGGGTACATCCTATTAACTAGAGGTCAATTACTGAGGGAAGTTTCCGTATAATGGCAGCTGCTTGTAAATCGTCAGCTGCTGGCCTTCAGGATAGGTCAGTTATCAAGGTCAGGAAAACCAGCAGGAAATTACTGGATTCTTTTCTTACTTTCGACACTTTAAAGTGTGATGTCTTAAGAATGATAGATATACACTAAATGCTAGACTTCTATATACACAGATTTTCTCTGAAACATTAAAGCAGCCCGATTTCAGCACTCACCTTGCACTGCAGGCTGTTCCATGATAATCTGTAAAACCAAGAAAGGGCTAATTAACTGTACTGGAAAAGCATAAAATAACTATTTCAACTGAATAGCAGAAATTACAATCACTAAGCCGTCTGACTCAGATATTTCAGCTTTTTAAAAAACAAGAATGCAGACAATGAATGCTGATGACAGGCCCCTACAGGAGTTTCTGAGCTCAATAGTATGAGGGAACTGAATTAATACAATTACACAGATGCAGCTGAAGATGAACACTGGGCAAGTGACAATTCCGAAAAGTGATTTGTTCTTGCTCAGATTGCCTGAAAAACATGTATTTTGACTACTTCTGGGATTTAAAAAAAAATGCAAAGTTGAGATAATCGGGCAGCAAATCATTTGCTCTAGTGATGGCATCAATTGATGTTAATTCAGTTGCCTTGTACTAATGAAATGAGTGCATACTCCAAACCAGAATCCAACTGATGTCTTTATGGCTCAAAAATTCGGGTCGTTTGCACCCCCCGTTAGCGCCCCCGGGACGCAAATGACTTTCCGCCCGGGCGCAGCACTGCTAACAACTCCCGGTAAATTCTGCAGGAGTTTAGCGGCGGCGGTAACCGTGCACAGTGCCCTGTTTTCGCCCCGGAACAAAATTGGGGAGTGCAAGCTTCAGGGGTCTTAAACCAGGCTGCAGGCCGCTCGCGAAGCGCAAAGGGGACGTGGCGGCCATGTTTTTTTTCATTGCTGTTTTTCTTAGACGCTCCATTGGCGCCGCGATCGCGGGCTCCGTGCCGCAATCGTTCAGCCCGGCACCTCTGCGGCCCAGGGAGGCCCGGTTCTTACCGGCAAGGTTTGCTGCTTGGGCCCTTCCTTTTAATGAAGGGGAGAGCCCCATCTACGTGGCAGCGTTACGCGCCCCAGTGCATAGCGCTGCGTCCCGCTCCGAACCGTCCGCTGCACTACCGCCCCAGAAAGGAAGTGGAGCGTGTTATTTTGCATTCCACTTCCTTTCGGGGTAGTAACCCAAACTTTGAGTGGGACAGGACTTCCGTGCCCGCCGCAGAAAGTCCCACCTCCCGGATGTTACCGCCCCCAAATGGGGCGCAACGCAATTTCTACCCGTATGACTCTTAATTTTTCAATATAGTTTAAGTAATAATATAAAACAATAATCAAATTAACTATACAGTTTCGGACAACTATTCATTTGACAAGTAACTTGGACTACTAGTGACCTCAATATGTGCATATTTTGAGCACTTCCATGCAGGAAGTACATGAGTAGTGGCCTTAATGGGACAGGCTAGGTTAAACACAGCTCCATGTTAGCAGCTAAACATCATAACCATGCTACAAACCCCAGACTGCCCAAGAGCAATGTCACAAGAATTCAGCTAATAATATATAGAAATAATGATGTGACAATGCAGTGAGACCCATTCAGTTCTATTTACCAGCTCCGCACGAGATAATGTAATATTACACCATAATGATCATTCTGACTGTTTCAGCAATGAGGGAGCTTATCTTAACTTGGAAAGAGATCTGCGACAGAGGTTGCAAACTGTTTGTGGGTCTGTGCATTAGGTGTCGGTTCTGGTAAGCCAAGTGGAATCCAATCTTGTTTCAAGTTCTGTGTCCCAGGATAAAATGCTGGCCTTTCAAATGATTTCCTCTTCAGACCCATCATAATGGGTATCAGCACTGCAATTGAGATATCATACCATAGCAATCCTGGTGATTTTATTGACTACACCGTTTAAATTAAAAAGGAAAGACACTGGGAGATTTTTCTGCTGTTTAATATTAATAGTGAAATTGTAGACACATTCTTGAAACGCACATTTACAATTGTGTTATAAATAGCAAACGGTAGAAATCTTCCTGTATTATTCTGAGCTATGTTTGACTATGGTCTCATTATTGGGTTCACAAGTAATGGTCAACTCAGTTTCAGATTCATTAAAACCTGTTGCTCAACTCACTTTCAGGCTGACTATTAGCCCATTTGTATTGTAGAGCTGCTACCACAATAGGATGGGGATGCCCATGTTCTGAAGTCTCATTTGTAACTTTACAATTCTGACTGACTCCAATGATGGGCAAAATCTTTCAGGTCTGTATGTATGGGCCCATGGACAGAACAAAATGGTGGGGCCTCCAGAAGTTTGTTTTTTTCTCTTTAGCATTAAATATTTTTACCCCTTCAACAACTCTCAACTCGGTATAAAGCCCAATTCCACTCTGAAATCTAGGGTGGCTTTTCTCAAACCTCTCCCACCCTCTTAGACAAGACTTTTGTTAACCTTTCTTCTCTCTCTCATTGATGTCTATGCACTTGTGGTCATTGCTCGTCTGAACTTTCCTCTTTTGTACATCTTAAGTTTCAAATGCACAGTCCTATACTCTTCCTCTTCCACAAATCCTCACCTGCAAGACTGCAGCATTTATTTTGTCTCATTTTTCTGCCAATAACTGTGCTTGCAAACTGCTCCAAGATGGCTGAAATCATGGCTTGACCATTTTTTTAATGACCCGCAATACTGTGCAAAGTTAAAAGACTTTCTCATGAGTTTTAACATCTCACAGCTGCGAAGAGACATTTTTCATAGGCAGTAAGAGACGTCCTTGAATTGTCTACGAACTGTGGAGAAAGCTGCAACTATGGTGATAAAGAAATGAGAAGATCTATTCATGGGAAGGATTCATTTAAGAATATTCCTTTGTTTTAAACTTAGTAATTACGTACACAGTGGGCAAACATCCCAGAAAGGGATATAAAATGGCTGTAACACGTGAGATAGGAGGAACTGCGGCTGTAAAGAGAACTGGCAACCTGGTTAGTTGCCAAGAGAATCAGGGGGTTGAGTCTTACAATCGCTGACCATAGTCTAGTGTGAGTGTCTTTGTTTCTTTTAATCATTATGGGGATAGGCGATTTTAACCGTTATAAGGGATTTAATGGGATAGGTTACTGCGAACTAATAATTAAAAATATAATTGTGCATTTTATGCTATCGTAAATTACTTGTATTTCCTTTGATTATTTTAAGTAAAGATAACCCCTGGATAAGGGTGAGAAAAAGAAATATCCTGTGTCTGCATTGCTTTGTCTCAAGTTCGAACTCTGAAAGTCGTAAATAAGTCTTGACTCTGTTTAGTGAAAAGAACAAGACAAAATTTTACAGAATAAAAACCTATTCTTATAAAAGATAAGTCTTACAAATCATGTTGAAATCAAGCCTCATCATACCATTTCCTAATTAAACATATTTGTTCCCGGGAGTTCAAAATGTGGAGTTCCTCACTTCCCATGGTCTTCTCTTCCTCCTACAATCTTCAGGCTTTGGAAACCAAAGCCTGGCATCACCGAATTACTTCTTCCTACTTCATCTTCAACTTTGATGATGTACTGCACTATAGGCTTTGGCTCTTTACATAGCTTTCTACATAAACATACAGAACTGGTAAAATCACACTAATTTTCATTGTGCAAGTACTTCTCTATTGTGGGAAGTCTATTGCTGTCTCCCAACATGTTCGTCTACCATATACATGCCATCTATGATAGTTATGAGGAGATCGTCCAGTCTGCAAACATATTCAAAGAAAATGTCAATGTTCTTCCCATGTTGACTTACCAGGAGGTCTACTTGAGTGACAAAGAGATCCGCTGCAGATCAGTTTTGCTGCCCTCATCCAGTTAACTTGCATGTGCAAAGAACAAAAGAACAAAAGATTTACATTTCTATCGCGCCTTTCACGACCACCAGACATCTCAAAGCACTTTACATCCAATTAAGTACTTTTGGAGTGTAGTCACTGTTGCAATGTGGGAAATGTGGCAGCCAACTTGCGCACAGCAAACACTACAAACAGCAATGTGATAATGACCTGATAATCTGTGTTTGTTATGTTGATTGAAGGATCAATATTGGCCCCGGGACACCATGGATAACTCACTTGCTCTTCTTCAAAATAGTGCCATGGGATCTTTTACGTCCACCTGAGAGGGACTCGGTTTAATATCTCATCCAAAAGATGAAACCTCTGACAGTACAGTGCTCCCTCAGCACTGCACTGGAGTGTCAGCCTAGATTTATGTGCTCAAGACCCCAATTTTCCCCAAAGAAAAAAAAGGCCTTAACTTACCTGGACGCCCGGTTTTTTTAGGCCCCTCAGCGCTGAAAATAAAAATTCGTAGTTTCTTCACCATATGTGCACCCTCTGGCGCCGGCACTACCCAATCCAACTCTCCTGGGCAGAGCCTCCAATGTGCGCTGAAACGGCACAGCGCATGCGAGGAAAAAAAGAATTCTAATCCACTGCGCATGTGCAACGCGCACAAATAATTGTTTTTTTTGTAATCCCACTGCGCATGCGCGTTGCACATAAGTAAAAAAAAAACTCATCTGCACATGCGCAGTAGAAAGTATTAAAAAAAACAGCACTTGTGGCACGGGTAGTTTCGCAGGTAGGAAATACAGCTTTGTTCACAAAATGGCTGCAATGGAAGGGCACAGAGAAGGCAAAGGGACAAGGACAGAGAAGGGGAAACCATAAGGGCGAAGAGATTTCATGGGGATGAAATTGGGCGCCAGGTAGACTTAATCGAGAGTAGATGGGGAGTTCTTGAGAACAAGGGGAGCTTCGGAAAAAATAAGCTTAAACTGTCTGCACTCGCAAAAGTTTGGGACCAGGTTGCAGTCGAGTTTAATGGAAAGTCCATGACCCCAAGAACCGGTGCACAGCTGAAAAAGTGGCAGGACCTCCTACAAGCAGTGACTGTAAGTAATACATTAAACTTATATTTTAAAGCCCAAATAAATGTATGTATATTTATGCACTGCAGTAACATCTGTAAATATGATCCGTGTGCATGTGTGCGCGCGTGTGTTCAGAAGGACCCTCTCTTTAAAAAGTTCCATTTGTATCTTTGCAGAAGATGGTGTCACAGATCAACCGAGAGTGGTCACAAACTGGAGGAGGTCCACCAAGTAGGCTGCAACTAACAGCCGTGGAGCAGAGGACAGCGTCAATGATTAAATGTCACAGGAGACCAACAATCAATGCGGAAGCTGGGCCCAGTTTTCCATTAGAGGGTAAGCCCTGCAAATTGCAGAGCCTGGGTTGGCTAAATGCTACGTCATGCATGTGCTTCCTACGCTTCTCCTTCCTCAATGCTGCTAACCAAGCATCTATCTTTTGTTTCGCAGAGGTTGAGCATCAGGAGGAGACCGAAGGTGCACCTGAAGTTGAAGGCGAGAATGTTCAAGAAAACGGCACATCAGATATTACAATTCAGGGCAATGATGGGCAGCAAGAAGTCATAGACGACGAGATGGTCACCCTGGAATTGGAGGTGCTGAACCCCTCGAGAATTCCAAGTCCTTTCACGAGCGAATCAAGCAAGAGGACTTTTCTAGATGTGACATCTGAGGTTGCGGGTACAAGTGTGTCGCAGCAAGCCACACCTGCGAGACGTCGTAGGGGGGCGAACTCCAGACTTGATCCAGAAACACTGGACTCTGAGAACTTAGGACATCTTGTTAGGATGAGTGGAGAGAACATCCAACAATCTCGATTGCTCCTGGAAGCCGTTGGTGGGGTGAGGGCAGAGTTGGAGGGATTGTCATTACAGGCTGAAAGACTTTCGGGACGGTTGAACAAGGTAGTATCGGCAGTACGGGGGCTCACCCAGGCTGTCCACTCTACACCAAATTCAAGGGTTGATCCTGAGGATGAGATTGAGGACAAAGAGGTACCTGGGCAGTCCGCCATGACACATTTTGGCGCTGTCCCTGTTGTAGTCCAGCATCAAGAAACGCCGCGCCGGAAAAGGAACAGACTACACCTGGGGGTACGGGGGTGGGGGGCAAGGAAGTAGAAGTCTGCAACTACAGGCATGCGCAGGGGTAGCGACATCTACTGGGGCAGGATTGGTGCACAGCGCTAATGAAGAGGATAGATATCTTTTGTTTTTTGGCTGATTTAGTTGATTGTTCTTTGTAAAGTTTGCCACGGCTCTAAATAAAGTTTTTAAAGTTTTGAAGGTTTAAACATAAATAAAGTCACGCTAATTACAATTGTGCTATACAAATGTTGAATAAACATTTTAATTTTGGACTTTTAACCCGACTCCTGCACTTCATTTTTTAATGCTGCACTAATAAATGCTGCAGGAGAGCCGGACTGAAAATGTAAAATGGCATCACCCCTTGCAACCTATTAGTTTAAATGATACAGGGGCAGGTTCCAGTACAAAGATGTTCATGGATCCTGCCTTGTTCTGGGTCACTGATGCATGCAACGAAGTACCATAGTGCATGTATCAGTGACTCTCACCCAGTCTGGATCCATGAACAACTTAGTCTTATTGTCCATCTAATCACTCTAACACACCCAAACTCCAGTTAAACATTCAAGATTTGTGGTGGGAATATTTAATAGCCATTACGTGATGTCCACCTAAGCACTCCAACACTCCTTTGAAACATAAAGAATTTGTGGTGGTAACATTTAATATAAATTATATATTTTCCACTTAAGCATTCCAACACTCCATAAAAACCTAAAAGATTTGTGGTGGGATTATGTTTTTTTTAAAAGTTCCACCGTTAATAGAGCCTGGAGTGTCTTGCACTGTCCTTTGTGTGCAGATCTTTGGCCTGGGCTAGCAGCGGGCCGCGTGGGAGGAGGACCTTCAGCTGAGGGCGTGCAGCGGCTCCATTCGACGTCCAGGAGAGTGGGGAGAAGGCTGCACTGCATTGCATTGCAGAAGAAGAGGTTTGGTATGAGGATTCTACATTTTTGCAACTTTTTAATGTTTTCCTTCAATTATTTGGATTATTTTGGGCCGTGAGGACATCAATGGAAAAAGGATTTAAAAAATTTTTATGCCATCATTCTTTTTTCATTGCAGGAGCATCAGTATGGGTAAGTTTTTATTTATCTTTTATTTATACCTGCTTATAGTTTAAATTTGGTCTTTAACTTACCTTAAGAGTTTAATTGTAAACTAAATGGAAGAACCTTCAGCCAGGGATAGCAGCGGGCCAGCGCGGATTCTCTAACTGAAGGTAAGGGTTTTTCCTACGGTGCTTCAAGGATCTCTGCGCCGGTTTTAAAAATGTTCTAGGTGGGGAAAGTTTCCCTTAAGTGAAAAAATGGCACGGTACCTTCTTTTACAGGTACGCCAGCGCCAGACATTCTGCCGCTGGTAGTAAACACCGGCGCCCCAACATTGGGGAATCTTTGGACCGGCGTCCAGCGATGGGCAAAATTAGGACCCAAGTCCCTGGAGTGGGACTTGAACCCACAACCTGCTGACTCAGAGGTGAGAGTGCTACCCACTGAGCCACAGCTACAAGCACAAATATCCTTCCATTTTGGTAAGATGTCAATGCTCCAATATTGGGGCAGCATACAGATTTCGTCAGTTTTGAATGTAAAATGGCAACCTTGGCGTAGAAATTCATTTTGGGCGGTGGTGATCCAATACTGCCCGCTTTACCCCACCGCCCGAGATGAATTTCCAGCCCCTTGTACTTAGGTACCCGAGCCAAACTGTTACCATTCAAACTTCAGTCCTTGCAAGGTCAGACTGAACTAACCATGTTTGGATAAAGCAACCCTGAACCTGGTCAGGGCCTGTTTGGGCCATTTACATCACCATGATGTAACAATGAATCCAAGCAACACATGGATACACCAACACTTCTAGTAATTGTATCAGATTTTTTATTGATCAGATTATACTTAATAGCAGTTATATTATCCTAAATGGTGAGATTTAATAAGCTGTTCTATCAAGAAAGAAATTTAACTGGTAAAACAAATATGTCTTTAAAAAGCTGATCAAACTTACCAATTCGAGAAAAGTTCAGCAACTGGAAAAACACAATATAAATGAGTTTGTTATATCTCAAATCAAAACGTCTTTTCTCAGAGAAAAGGTTCAGTTTTTTTCAGTTAAAAAGGGCGCAGGAAAACTTATCGTTCAGAAATGGCAAGTGTAAAAATAAAATCTTAGAAATAAAAAATATTGACGGAAATCACCAGCCGGTCTTGTGTTAAAAAAATACAAAAAATGTATTGAAAAATAATCAGTATTAAATACGGTCTTCCCGCACAGCCAAGCCCCAATTCTCCACACACACACTTCCCGCACAGCTCCAACTGAAGCTCAATATAAAGCCGCCGCTCACTCACGTCGACAATCCCGCCTTTGTGTCGCCCTCGCATAACCTCTCGCGGGAACGAACGAGCCACAGGCCGGGCTCGCGCGCTTCCCGCCGTTTTTTGTGCAGGTGTGCCGCGTGCTCCCCTGCATTCCAATCTGGCGTCTCAACCAATCCGGGCTCAGTGTCAGGGCACGTGCAGCCAGGTTGTTTGGGGGACCGTTTCCAGCGCTCCATTGTCACCAACAACAACTTGTATTTATAGTAAAACGGCCCACGGCAGTGTTATAAACATGACACCGAGCCACTATAGAAGAAATTAGCGCAGGTGACCAAAAGCTTGGTCAAAAAGGTAGGTTGTAAGGATGCGCCTTGAAGGAGGAAAGAGAGATCACGGACACCCATTGTGAACTCATTTATACACATCAAAGCTTTGTTTTTAATATCAATACACCCATTTGTTTTGAATTCAAATAGAGTGAAAATACACGCCAGGTCATAAAAAATAGGAGCAGGAGTAGGCCATTGGGCCCTTGAGCTTGCTTCACCATTCAATAAGATCATGGCTGATCTTCTACCTCAACTCCATTTTCCTGCACTGTCTCCATATCCTTTGATTCCCTTAATATCAATCAGAATTGCTGATCCTTATCCAGTGACCCTTGTTCTGCTATGATACACTCCACAGTTGAAGAACCTGCCGACAATTACCATCAAGGCTGAGCCACAAAGAATAGCCAGTTGACTCAGGCACATCGAGCGCTGTTGCATTTGTGGAAACCTTTTTAAAAATTTGCTCCTGGGATGTGGGTGTCGCTGGTAAGGCCAGCGTTTATTGCCCATCCCTAATTGCCCATCAGAAGGTGGTGGTGAGCCGCCTTCTTGAACCGCTGCAGTCCGTGTGGTGAAGGTACTCCCACAGTGCTGTTTGGGAGGGAGTTTGAGGATTTTGACCCAGCGACGATGAAGGAACAGCGATATATTTCCAAGTCAGGATGATGTGTGACTTGGAGGGGAACTTGGAGATGGTGGTGTTCCCACGCGCCTGCTGCCCTTGTCCTTCTAGGTGGTAGAGGTCTCGGGTTTGGGAGGTGCTGCCGAAGAAGCCTTGGCGAGTTGCTGCAAAGCATCTTGTAGATGGTACACACTGCAGCCACAGTGCTGGAGGGAGCAAAGCCAGGGCCTTCAGGGGAGATGGGCTGGGGGTGAAGGTGGAGGCTGGCAGGGGGGGGGGGGGGTGGGAAAGATGAGCAATAATAAACTAGCAGGTACAAGAGTAAAGCTAGAGAATATGATTTTTTGAGCCTTTCATGAAGTATTTCATTAATACTGCTTTGTAGATGTGACAGGAACTGTTGACTGCTGGACGGACCACCGCCTAATCCGATCCATCATCGACATTAACATAGCCCCAAAGCGGAGGGGACAGCAGAAGCAGTGCCACAAAAAAGTCAATGTCAGGGCACTTAAAGACCTAGCTAAGAGAGCCCTATACAGCCAGCGCCTCACAGCTAACCTGGCGTGCCTTGATGGCTCTGAGATGCTGAATGCCCACAGCGCTTGGTCAGCCCTCCAGGCCTCCATAACCAGTGCCGGCGAAGAGACACTTGATCACTCAACCAGAAAACACCAGGACTGGTTTGATGAGAATGATCAGGAGATCCAAGAACTAATAGATCGCAAGCGCAGAGCATTTCTGAGCCTCAAGCAACAACCCAACTCGGGAGCAGCAAAGCAACATTACAGGCGGCTCAAGGCTGAGGTCCAACAAAAATCCCAGAATCTAAAGAACAGGTGATGGATGGAGAAAGCACAGGAGATACAACAACTGGCCGACAGCCATGATGTGCGAGGATTTTTCGCAGTCAAGGCCACCTATGGTCCAAACTCCCAAGGCCCCACCCCACTGCTGGCCAAGAATGGGGAAACACTCATCAAGGACACCGAGGCACAGGTCCCGCTGGAAGGAGCACTTCGAAGATCACCTCAATCGAGACTCTGCCTTTGACTTGAGTGGTCTCGATTCCATCCCGCAGCATGCGACCTGCCACCACCTCAGTGAAACCCCAACGTTTCACGAGGTAGGAAAAGCCATAAGACAGCTCAAGAACAACAGGAGCGGATGGAATCCCTGCTGAGGCGCTAAAGTATGGCGGAGAGGCGCTGTTGGTGCAGATACATGACCTCATCTCTCTCATCTGGAGGGAGGAGAGCATGCCGGGAGATCTCAGAAATGCAGTGATCGTGACCATCTTTAAAAAAGGGGATAAGTCCAACTGTGGCAATTACAGGGGAATCTCCCTGCTATCAGCCACTGGGAAAGTTGTCGCTAGAGTCCTCCTCAACCATCTTCTCCCTGTGGCCGAGGAGCTCCTCCCAGAGTCACAGTGTGGATTTCGTCCCCTACGGGACACAACGGACATGATCTTTGCAGCGCGACAGCTGCAGGAAAAATGCAGGGAGCAGCGCCAGCCCTTATACATGGCCTTTTTCGACCTTACAAAGGCCTTTGACACTGTCAACCGCGAGGGTCTATGGAGCGTCCTCCTCTGTTTCAGATGCCCCCAAAAGTTTGTCAACATCCTTCGCCTGCTCCACGACGACATGCAGGCTGTGATCCTTACCAACGGATCCATTACAGACCCAATCCACGTCCGGAGCGGGGTCAAACAGGGCTGCGTTATCGCTCCAACCCTCTTCTCAATCTTCCTCGCTGCCATGCTCCGCCTCACAGTCAACAAGCTCCCCGCTGGAGTAGAACTAAACTACAGAACGAGTGGGAAGCTGTTTAGCCTTCGCCGCCTCCGGACCAGGTCCAAGATCACCCCAACCTCTGTCGTCGAGCTACAGTACGCGGACAATGCCTGCGTCTGCGCACATTCTGAGGCTGAACTCCAGGATATAGTCGACGTATTTACTGAGGCATACGAAAGCATGGGCCTTACGCTAAACATCCATAAGAGAAAGGTCCTCCACCAGCCTGTCCTCGCCGCACAGCACTGCCCCCCAGTCATCAAGATCCACGGCGCGGCCCTCGACAACGTGGACCATTTCCCATACCTCGGGAGCCTCTTATCAACAAAGATGAGGAGATTTAAGAACATAAGAGATAGGAGCAGGAGTAGGCCATTCGGCCCCTCGGGCCTGCTCCGCCATTCAATAAGATCATGGCTGATCTTCGACCTCAACTCCACTATCCCCATATCCCTTGATTCCCTTAGTATCCAAAAATCTATCAATCTGTCTTGATACTCAACGACTGAGCCTCCACAGCTCTCTGGGGAAGAGAATTCCAGATTCACAACCCTCCGAGTGAAGACATTTCTCCTCATCTCAGTCCTAAATGGCCAACCCCTCATCCTGGGACAGTGACCCTTGGTTCCAGACTCCCCGCCCAGGGGAAATATCCTTCCTGCATCTACCTTGTAAGAATGTTGTATGTTTCGATGAGATCACCTTTCAATCTTCTAAACGCGAGAGAATATAGGCCAATTCTACTCAATCTCTCCTCATAGGACAATCCCCCCCATCCCAGGAATCAGTCTGGTGAACCTTTGTTGCACTCCCTCTATGACAAGTATATCCTTCCTTAAGTAAGGAGACCAAAACTGTACAAAATACTCCAGATGTGGTCTCACCAGGGCTTACTCTTATACTCAAATCCTCTTGTAATAAAGGCCAACATACCATTTGCTTTCCTAATTACTTGCTGTACCTGCATGCTAACTTTCAGTGATTCGTGTAAAAGGACACCCAGGTCTCTCTGAACACCAACACTTCCCAATCTCTCACCATTTAAAAAATACTCTGCTTTTCTATTTTTCCTACCAAAGTGAATAACTTCACATTTCTCCACATTATATTCCATTTGCCGTGTTCTTGCCCACTCAATTAGCCTGTCTATATCCCCTTGAAGCGCCATGTGTTACTGGTTCAGACTGGTACAGACCAGAATGTCCCAGCTCAACTTCCCGGAATTGCCCACCTTAGCTCTTAGTTCACAGTTTCAGCATGCCGGGGCACAGTGACACAGGAAATAATGAACACCAACCCTAGCAAGGCTCCTGATCAGCTAGCATCATTAAAAGTCTCAACTAGTCACTGGATAAACACACTGAGCCATCGGGGAGCGGTTAAGAAATTATTCAACTTTAACTCTCAGCAGGTTCAGCAGAGATTTTGTAACTACCTAAAAAAGGTACTCATTTTATTCTTCACTTTGCATACTACAAGGCAGGGAAACCTGAATACAGAGAGCACTTAAGGTACAGTATTCCAATGGGCTGTTCAGCAAGTTGTGGCCAACATCTAGATTACAACAAATAATGGGCATGTGAAAATGAATGACATGTGAGCTCAGTGTGTGTTATGCAACTAAAAATGCATTCAGCCTGTGCCCATAACATACAACTGACCCAATTATCTCATTTTCTCCACACCTGAAACAGTTCACCCACTAAGGTAAAAATTTAAATATTGGCATACACATTCCTTTTTGAGCCCTATTTCTGAACTGTTTCCCCATGTGTTTTAAGACAGTCGGAGCTTTCCTAATTTCAGCTTCAGACTGCACAAGCCAAGTATTCAAGATTTCCAATACTGTAACTGGGTCAATTGGGAACCCCAGATTTGGATAATAACTTCAGCTTCAGGCCACCCAAAATCAAACTCTGAATGTCATTACAGGTGTTCAACTATTTACTATTTCCCTCACACCAATGTTTCCTCTCCAAAGGCACCGACTCTTGTTGGAGTATGGTCCCTGGTGGAGGGGGGTGGGAAGAGGGTATGGGACGTTCTCCCTGGTACCTAATGAAAGTAAGGAGATTCAACAGGCTCTTCAATATGAGAACCATCACAACCAAGTCAAACTCTCTCCACACCCAAAGCACTTATAGCTGGGTTTTTTTTTTTAAATTCGTAGCCAATCTTTCCAATTCTTTGTCAAATCACAAACGCCAGAGGTCACCTTGCACACATCAAGGATCACTCTGCGCCAATGCTCTTAGCAAAAAGGCCTAGAGCCACTGCACCATTCCTGGAAGTACTGCAATACCAGGTTCGTGCCATGGAGGTGGATGGGTCAGGCCCCCCACACACCTCCGTGGAGGTGGATGGGTCAAGCCACCCCACCCACCTCTGGGGTTGTTGGATAACCATCAGCTGAACCATGGCTGATTTCTGGATGAGATCAGCTACCTCAGCACAGACCACAGGTCGACCCCGAGCCCTTCCTAGTCCATGTGACTACTCTTACCGAATAAACTGGCTGCATCTTATTTAATCCAATAGCTCATAGAATTAAGTATCCAAGGGGACTCAAACGTATTCGATTTCGCTGGCATCTTGAGGTGTGTAGGTTGAAAAGAAAATCAAACAAAATGGGAATTTTAAAATCTTTATTAAAATTATATCAAAGCCAAATCTTCAGAATGGATGAGATCACGAGATTGTCAAGCTAATTAATATTCTTTCGGTCACAGTGATACCATACCTGCAGTGCAGAAAACCCAAAGAAAAAGAATTAAGTGGATAAATTGGGTTTGCTAGGAACCTGACTGGAACCCTATTTGGTAACAGTCAATCGAAAGATGAACTATAGCAGATCAAGTACCTTTCGTATTGTAAACCTCAGATATATGGAGGAATGGAGTGAAAGGGGGAAAAAGCATTGATTTAGCACCTCGTCGCATACTCAGGACATTCCAGAGCAGGCCATAATCAGTGAATTATTTTTAAGTGCAGTCACTGTTATGCAGCCAAACAACAGCAAATCTACAAATAGCAAGGTCCCAAACAGCAAACAAATGAACAACCAGGATAATCTGTAACACCGCCTCCAGTGCGCCAGTACAGCCTTCGGCCGCCTGAGGAAAAGAGTGTTCGAAGACCTGGCCCTCAAATCTACCACCAAGCTCATGGTCTACAGGGCTGTCGTAATACCCACCCTCCTGTATGGCTCAGAGGCATGGACCATGTATAGTAGACACCTCAAGTTGCTGGAGATATATCACCAACGATGTCTCTGCAAGATCCTACAAATCCCCTGGGAGGACAGGCGCACCATCATCAGCGTCCTCACCCAGGCTAACATCCCCAGCATTGAAACACTGACCACACTCGATCAGCTCCGCTGGGCAGGCCACATAGCTCGCATGCCAGACACGAGACTCCCAAAGAAAGTGCTCTATGTGGAACTCCTTCACGGCAAACGAATCAAAGGTGGGCAGTGGAAACGTTACAAGGACACCCTCAAAGCCTCCCTGATAAAGTGCGACATCCCCACTGACACCTGGGAGTCCCTGGCCAAAGACTGCCCTAAGTGGAGAAAGTGCATTCGGGAGGGCACTGAATATTTCGAGTCTCAACACCGAGAGCGTGCAGAAATCAAGCACAGGCAGCAGAAAGAGCGTGCGGCAAACCAGTCCCACCCACCCCTTCCCTCAACAACTATCTGTCCCACCTGTGACAGAGTCTGTGGCTCTCGTATTGGACTGTTCAGCCACCAAAGAACTCACTTCAGGAGTGGAAGCAAGTCTTCATCATCATCATCGTAGGCAGTCCCTCAGAATCGAGGATGAGGATTTCATTAATACTGCTTTGTAGATTTGACAGCGAGGGGTTTCACCAGCATAACGGCAACTAAATTAAATAGAAAAATTCATTCAACCGCAAGAAAGAATATGGGCAGAATGCTAATCAACGTTAATAAAAAAAGGAATACTACTTCAAAACACTCTTTCTGTGTTTTGCCAGTACAAAGAATTGAGGGAAAAGGAAGCTCGGTCAGGTGCCAGATAACACTCTGCTGGATGTGATAGTAAAACAGGAGAAAATGATTTTTTTATCTGGGCAGCTGTAACAATACAAATTGTTCTGCTTTATCATTCAGAACACTAACACAAGCACCCATCCATTTTTGTAAAGTAACTTGTTTTCCAGATTTTTGTTTTTGGTGATGTGATGACAGACAATATTACACCACCAGATATAACCTGGTAATACTTAAGTCATCTGTAAATAGAAGAATATTCCTTAAGGCCCTACATCACCAAACATTATGTTTATCGTTAAAAGTAATAAGAGTGTATTTATTATCCTTCATCATGAACACCTAACCTGGTGAAGCAAAAGAAATTCCCCTCTTTTGAGGTCATCAGTCCTCTCCTGTGCATCAAAGTCATCTTAAAAAAAATAACTGTATCTGGCAGATTTGTGACTGTACATGATTAGTCCCCAGAAAACATGACGCAAAGTCATTAATGGGATTAGTGTGTCCTGCTTTTTAATAACTGATGTTTTTGTACTTGGATAGTAATGCGTAAACCTTGCAATTCATTTGCAACAACAGGAGTAGTAATGCCCAAAATAGATTTAATGCTCCAAAATACAATTTTCCATTGAATAATAATCGAGCATAAACACTAAACACAGTGTTACTCCACCTGCAAGTTTTGTGAGAAATCAAAATAAACTGAGAAGCAGGATTTCATTCAAAGAATTCATGAATTTTGAGAAATTCAAGATATTACATATATTGGTGTGAAGTCAGCACTTTCAGGAGAGGTGATTTTTTAAATTATAAAGTGGATATAAGAAGAAAGACTTGCATTTCTATAGCACCTTTCACGCCCACCGGATGTCTTAAAGCACTTTACAGCCAATTAAATACTTTTGGAGTGTGGTCACTGTTGTAATGTGGGAAACGTGGCAGCCAATTTGCACACAGCAAGCTCCTGCAAACAGCAATGTGATAATGACCAGATAGTCTGTTTTTGTTATATTGATCGAGGGATAAATATTGGCCAGGACACTGGGGAGAACTCCCTGCTCTTCTTTGAAATAGTGCCATGGGATCTTTTATGTCCACTTGAGAGAGCAGACGGGGCCTCAGTTTAATGTCTCATCCGAAAGACGGCACCTCCAATACTGCAGCACACCCTCAGCACTGCACTGTAGTGTCCGCCTAGATTTTTGTGCTCAAGTCCCTGGAGTGGGACCTGAACCCACAACCTTCTGGGCGAGTGTGCTACCCACTGAGCCACAGCTGATACACAGATAAGCAAATGCCATCATTAAAAGTTATGGGCTGTTGGGGAAAAATTAAATTGATGCAGCCAGTGGAAGATAATTAACTGCATTGGGGCAGTAAAATCTTCCAGTCTTTAGAAAGGCTAATGTTTAAAAAAGATATTTGTCAGCCTGTTGAAAGGCTGCATGAGTGGGGAAGCCAAAACGTGGCAGGCCAAAAGCACAGCAATGTGGAGAAATGGAGTCGTAGCCTGTGCTGCAGCTATGCAGTCTCCAACTGCCTGGCAGAAAACTGAATGATGTTTACAGTATTTACAGGACGGAAAGAGGTGTGGGAGAAAAGAAAGAACTTGCATTTATATAGCACCTTTCACAACCACAGGACGTCTCAAAGCATTTCACAGCCAATTAAGTACTTTTTCTTTTGGTGTGTAGTCACTGTTGTAATGTAGGAAATGTGGCAGCCAATTTTCACACAGCAAGCTCCCACAAACAGCAATGTGATAATTGCTGATTGCAAACAGATAATCTGTTTCAATTATGTTGGTTGAGGAATAAATGTTGGCCCCAGAACCCCTCCTGCTCTTCTTCGAAAAGTGCCATGGGATCTTTTAAGTCCACCAGATTGGGCCTCGGTTTAACGTCTCATCTGAAAGATGGCACCTCCGACAGTGCAGCACTCACTCAGCACTGCACTGGAGTGTCAGCCTGGATTATGTGCTCTGGAGTGGGGTTTGAACCCACAACCTTCTGACTCAGAGGCGAGAAGGCAGCCTGATTTAAGAAACCCAAGACTACTGAACAGTACTATGTAGATGGTGCAAGATTGCATGCAATCTGCAAATGTCGTCTTCCCACCTGTCCCACTTTTACTGCTTGTCCATGGCAAGCCCTCACACAACCTTACAACTCCTCCATTGCACCTTATGCATGCTCATACTTCAGCCGGGCAGACATTCAAGCTGTAACGCACACATCTTCCAAGGGATTCATATATCAGACCATTAATTTACTGACACCCAGGGTAGACTTTCAGTTGGGCAAAGACATGCAAATGACATCCTGCTGATCCTGAGCAAGTTGAGGCAGTTGTCCTTGGTCATCAGCAGGTAGAAAGAAAGGCTTGCATTTCTACAGCGCCTTTCGTGGCCACCAGATGTCCCAAAATGCTTTACAGCCAATGAAGTACTTTTGAAGTGCAGTCACTGTTGTAATGTGGGAATCGCGGCAGCCATTTTGCGCACAGCAAGCTCCCACAAACAGCAATGTGACAATGACCAGATAAACTGTTTTAGTGATGTTGATTGAGGGATAAATACTGGCCAGGACACCAGGGATAACTCCCCTGCTCTTCTTCAAAATAGTGCCATAGGATCTTTTACGTCCACCTGAGAGAGCAGACGGGTAGGTGTGCCAAGGTCTTCAGATATAATCTGGGACCTGCTGATCTCTCTGATGGACCTCTTTCATCTTGTACCATCGAAACCACAAAATTTGAGGCACTTTACAAACAAACTTATCTTAAGGAATAAACAAAATTGGTGTCCCAAAGTTTTTGAAATAAATGTTATATATTGAAATATCAAAAAGTGGGAAAAATCTGTAATAACAGCAATGTGCACTAAAAGGTACTGTACATTCTGAAAATTACAAAATATTATAAAGTTTTTACCATTTTAAGAACTCCTGTGTCATGGAGCTTCCCTTGCTTAGAAATGAATGCTGAAAAAAGAGCAAAGTCCACACAATACCACATGATGCTTGGTGCTCTTTTATAAATTGTTACTTGAAATATGAGGCATTAATAAGGCTTGTCCATGTCTCAAACCACATTATATTAAAGGATCGTGGGCAAAGTTGCGGCGAATGAGGGTACGCGGCCCAGAAGAGCCGTGGGCCCAAGGGGCAGCACGGGCCAGCCCACACTGCGATAATGTGTGCGTGCTAGGTCCGCGCAGCAGAGCAGGTCTCCAGTCGTCCTGGTTCAACCCTTGCTACTGGATAAAGGCCTAGCTCTGTCAAGCCTGTGTGGTGGCTGATGTGCAACGACCACCACACGTTAAAAAAAATCCATGCACAGGCATCTTCCACCCCCTCAATTGAAGTTCAGGACTGGAACATCGGGTCTTTCATTGAAACATCTGTGAACTCATGTGGAAGCAAGTCATCCTCGTTCGAGGGACCACCTATGATTAAGGAATATGGATCAAAGACAGGTAAATGGTGATGAGGTACAAAATTGCCGTGATCTAATTAATCAAGGGGCTGAATGGCCTCCTCCTGTTCCTATGCATTACAGGAGCACAGCTGGTCTCAGGCTTCTGTCCCAGATAATGCAGGGAACCAGTGCCCATAGTGCAGTTGTGCTACGGGAGCCCCATAGTCCTATCCCCCCCCCCCAAACCTAAATAAAGACAATCTGAATGAATGATCAGGTTCTCCTTCAGATGCCTTGTCTGTTTGTGCCTGTGAAAGTCTGACTTGCTCCCAGAGAAATCTCCAACTGCTTGCTGATATCCGTGCTTACTCAGTGGTTTCTGTTGCTTTGGAATCCTTCGTTGATTGACATTTCTTGTTGAGGGTAAAAACAGGAAAGAACATAAGGAAACATTTTCCAGTAAACAGCGAAACACAGGAGACAGGATATGGAATGAAAAGCCAAGTGCACAATATATGTTAGAAGTTCATGGACGGGTTGTTCATTTGTTAATTCGAAAGCTCAGCAAATCCACTTTTCCAAATCACCTTAACCCACTGCAATAGGACATGTACATCCCTGCAATTATTTTGAAGATCATGCTCTATAATTTAAGGTGAGCAAACATTCTGGTTTTCTAGTCTGTGTCCTAATGCCCCAGTAAATTGTTTTGATACGGCTCAGGGTCCCGGTTTTAACTCCCAACAAGACAGGACCCTTTTTCTTTCCTCTGTACCTGTGGCTCCAGTTTCTTCCCCATGCCTCAGCCTCCTTTTTCCCTTCCCATTGTTTCCACCTCTGATGTGTCCTCCCATCCACTTCTTGGGGTCCCTTCGGAGTGCTGGCAGGACCACAGTACATCACGCACTTTGCCAGATGCAGTTGAATACAAAGAAATGTGACGTATTACATTTTGGGGAAAAATAACAGTGAAAGGAAGTATATCCTAAATAGCAAGACTTTTAACAGAATGCAGTAAAAGACAGATCTAGGTATATAGATCTTCAAAATACTCCATATAATTAAATCAAATATACACATATGAAAATATTTATTCTGCACAGATTTTCTATATACCCTTTATATATGTAAATACATTTTAATTTACTATTTCACATATTTAACTAATTTATTTTAACATCCCCTCCTTTCATTCATAAACCTTCACAGATAAGATCCTCCAATATAAAACTTCATGTAATTTTTCAGTTACATTCATTTCAATCTCTATAAAATTTATTTCTCACATTTAATCTATTTTACATTTATTTCTTAGTATTTAAACATTCCAATTCATAAAAACACTGACAATACACCACTACAATAACGCGTTCTCCATTGCAACACTTGCCCTTTTACGTCCTCCCTTCCCACTATCCAGGGCCCCAAATATTGCTTCCAGGTGAAACAGCAATTTACTTGTACTTCTTTCAATTTAGTATACTGTATTCGTTGCTCATGATGTGGTCTCCTCTACATTGGGGAAACCAAGCGGTGATCGGGTGACCGCTTTGCGGAACACCTCCATTCAGTCCATAAGTGTGACCCTGAGCTTCCGGTCGCCTGTCACTTTAATTCTCCACTCCCACTCTGATATCTCCATCCTCGGTCTCCTACACTGTTCCAATGAAGCTCAACGCAAGCTCGAGGAACAGCACCTCATCTTTCGTTTAGGCACTTTACAGCCTTCTCGACTCAACATCAAGTTCAACAATTTCAGACCATAACCTCTATACCCATCTTTGGCGCCCACCCCCACCCGAGCTTATGTTTTTTCTCTCTTTGTCTCCAATGACAGCTGGTCATTATTCCGCCATTCACACCCTATCTAGATTAACCTTTTTCTAACTCCGGCCATTACTATTTCAATTCGGCCCATCATCTCTTTGGTCTCTCTAATCTCTCCTGCCTTCCACCCTATCACAGACCTTCCCTTTTTTTCTTTCTTCCCCTCCCCCTTTCAGTGCTTCTTAAGAATGTGTTCTTTTCCAACATTCACCAGTTCTGACGAAGGGTCATCGACCTGTAAGTGGTTTTGCCCTTGGTGGTTTCGAATCACCCCCCTTACAGCAGTTCTAGACACCGGAATTATAGTGGTGAACAGAAATACATAGTTATAGCTAGATCTTTCGGTCGCAACCATTGCAATGCTTTTATTCAAGTTAAAGCACACACCTGCACCCAGTAAAACACACCCTGGTGGTGTAAAAGAAAAAAACACAGTACAACACACAACACTGGCCCATCTGAACAGGCCCCTAACGCGAAGTACCCACGACTAAAACACCCCTGCTCAGATTCAAAAGTGCACCACTGAATCTGTGCAACAGAATTGTGCATACGCTTATGATCCGTGCTAAAACCTCCCCATTAAATCCCTAAGGCTTGGTTGGGACACACGACATCCCTTCACACTATGCGGTGGTCTTAAAGATGTGTGGGCTGGGAGAAATGCTCACCAATTACCCCTCTGGCTTACTCGCTGCTTCTCCCGATGAGGCATATCTTCTGGTTCTGTACCAATCTGTGGTATTCAAGTCCAGTCTCAAGATCAGCTTACCAGTCGAAATAACGAGGCTCTCTTTGCTTATAGATGGTGTTTCTTCTCTCCATCCCTGACAGAGTGCTCAGTCCTTGTGCAATGAATGAAGCGAGTAAGCGTGGAAGAGGAGGAGAGAGAGAGAGAGAGAGAAATGGCAGCCGAAACCTGCCACTCTTATACTTGCAAAATGCTTCTTCCCGCGCCAAAAGTTCAACTGTCTTTCGCCTGAGGCAGTACAACTGAAAAGGCAAAATCATGTCTTCAGCCCGTTCCTTTGTTACTGGGCTGTTTCCGCGATAAGGCTCCAACAAGTTTGGGTGGTCGAAAAGCGTCCTTTGTGTCTTGAGCACTAACCAATTTTCTTGATCTCTCACTGATTACATGACAAAGGGCCCTCCCCATCAACCATCTTCCTGCCATTTCAGCCATTGATTCCTGCACACCTGATGTGTATTTCTGTGGGACATGTTTGGCCCTGTCCCACTTCAGGCTATCTGTCCTTCTGCAGTAACAGCCAAATTAAAGCAATGTCCAAACTTTAAGTCCAAAAGTTTATGCTTTTGCTGTCGATGTTTTCACCGAATTCTTACAGACCTGAAACGTTAACTGTTTTTCTCTCCACAGATGCTGCCTGACCCGCTGAGATTTCCAGAATTTTCTGATTTTTTTTCAGATTCCAGCATCTGCAGTATTTTGCTTTTGTAAAAAAACAGTATGGCTAGCTTGCACTTCCTATCTGTTGCACTTCAAGCATCGCATTTGCACGTCATACTGGATGACATTCTTAAGTTCTGATGTCACCCTTTCACGTGATTGGCTCAAGTTTCACATTTACAAAATGGCAACAAATCACAACCGAATAGATAGGTACTTTGTTAATCACCACGTTGTAAGCAGAAATGAAAACCAATATTCAAAACTGAGATGTCAGCAACAGCTACCAGTAAAAGAGAGGAAAAGGCAAACCCTTGTCCTCAAGCCTGTTCCGCCATTTAATTAGATCCTTCCACCTGTCAACTACTGGCTTAAAATGTACGCCTGGAATTTCCACAGGAGTTCTCCAGGGTTTCTGCCACAGTTACAGAGAGTTATCAGGAGAACCTTGCGGAAATTCTCCCCCGAGTTTCTAACATTCCTTTTTTAAAATTTCATATTTCACAATAACATGAATAAGCTTCCATATAAGATTGTCTTTTGTGTCTTTGAATACCTTCATTAAGAACATAAGAAATAGGAACAGGAGTAGGCCACCTGGCCCCTCAAGCCTGCTCTGCCATTTAATACGATCATGGCTAGTCTAATCTAATCAGCTCCATTTCTCTGCCCGCTCCCCATTCCCCTTTATTCCCTTATCGCTCAAAAATCTGTCTATCTTCGCCTTAAATATATTCAATGACCCAGCCTCTACAGCTCTCTGAGGCAGAGAACTTTGTTATTTAAAGGCCTCAGTCTTTCTCAAAAACCTCAGAGGTATTACTTTGTGGCTGGATGTTCCCGTCTGAACATGTGCAGTATTTCATAGTATCATAGAGTAAGTAGTACAGTACAGGAGGAGGCCATTCAGCTCATCGAGTCTGCGCGGCTCTTTCAAAGAGCAATCCAGATAGTTCCACTCCCCCCATTCTTTCCCCATATGCCTGCTGTGTTTTCTCCTTCAAGTATTTATCCAATTCCCTTTTGAAGACTACTATTGAATCTGTATCCACCGCTCTATCAGGCAGTGCATTCCAAATCCTAACCACTCGCAGTGTAAAAAACTCACATGTGAGAAGAGTATGGTGGTGGTGTGTAGAGGAAAGGAAGAGGTGATTGTGGTTGGAATAAGAAAGACTTACACTTATATAGCGCCTTTCATGACCACCAGACGTCTCAAAGCACTGTACAGCCAATGAAGTACTTCTGGAGTGTGGTCACTGTTGTAATAAGAACATAAGAATATAAGAAATAGGAGCACAAGTAGGCCATACGGCCCCTTGAGCCTGCTCCACCATTCAATAAGATCATGGCTGATCAGATCATGGACTCGGCTCCATTTCCCTGCCCGCTCCCCATAAGCCCTGATCATTTAAGAAACTGTCTATTCCTGTCCTAAATTTATTCAATGACCCAGCTTCCACAGGTCGCTGAGGCAGCGAATCCCACAGATTTACAACCCTCTGAGAGAAGAAATTTCTCATCTCAATTTTAAGTGGGCGGCCCCTTATTCTAAGATCATGCCCTCTAGTTCTAGTCTCCCCCATCAGTGGAAACATCCTCTCTGCATCCACCTTGTCAAGCCCCCTCATAATCTTATACGTTTTGATAAGATCACCTCTCATTCTTCTGAATTCCAATGTGTAGAGGTCCAACCTACTCAACCTTTCCTCATAAGTCAACCCCCTCACCTCCGGAATCAATCTAGTGAACCTTCTCTGAACTGCCTCCAAAGCAAGTATATTCTTTCGTAAATATGGAAACCAAAACTGCACGCAGTATTCCAGGTGTGGCCTCACCAATATCCTGTATAACTGTAGCAAGACTTCCCTGCTTCTATACTCCATCCCCTTTGTTATGTATGTAAACCTGTAATTACCATGTCTAACCACCAGAGGGCTTATCCCCTGGAGTCCCAAGGAATCCCACAATCCCTTGGGAATACCTGTATATAAGGAGGCCTCACAGGCTGGAGAGGCATTCTGAGATCTGCAATAAACAGCTACGGTCACACTTACTTTGAGCTTGCAGTATCTAGTCTGACTCTTTATCCAAGACTTAACAACTGGCGACGAGATACAGATAACGAACCCCAACGCAACAATGCAGAGAACTGTGGGCATCCTGTAGAAATTTTCAGAGGGAGATGATTGGGAAACCTTCGTGGAGCGACTTGACCAATACTTTGTGGCCAACGAGCTGGAAGAAGAAGTGAACGCTGCCAAACGAAGAGCGATCCTCCTCACCGTTTGCGGGGCATCAACGTATGGCCTCATGAAAAACCTGTTTGCTCCAGCAAAACCCACAGACAAGTCGTACGATGAGTTGTGCACACTGGTCTGGGAGCATCTAAACCCGAAGGAAAGCGTTCTGATGGCCAGGTATCGGTTCTACACGTACAAGAGGTCTGAAGGCCTGGAAGTGGCGAGCTACGTCGCCGAGCTAAGGCGCCTTGCAGGACATTACGAATTTGAAGGACACTTGGAGCATATGCTCAGGGACTTCTTTGTACTTGGCATTGGCCATGAAGTAGTACTTTGCAAACTTTTGACTGTAGAGACCCCAACCTTGAGTAAAGAAATAGCGATAGTCCAGGCGTTTATCTCCATCAGTGACAATACCAAACAAATTTCCCAGCACTCTAGTGCTGCTGCAAGTACTGTGAACAAAGTAACGTTGTTTTCGAATCGAAATGTACATGGCAGGACTTACACACCTGTAGCTACACGTCTGCAGATGACTCAGAATCCGCCATCAAGGGTGGTGAATACAAGGCAATTAACACCTTGTTGGCGCTGCGGGGGTGATCATTGATTCCATTCATGCTGCTTCAAAGGATACGTTTGCATGGGCTGTGGAACAATGGGACACCTCCAACGCATGTGCAGGCGAACTGCAAACCCTGCGAATCCTGCAAACCACCATGTTGCAGAGGAGGACAGATCCACGGTGGATCATGACATAAGAACATAAGAACATAAGAATTAGGAACAGGAGTAGGCCATCTAGCCCCTCGAGCCTGCTCCGCCATTCAATAAGATCATGGCTGATCTGGTCGTGGACTCGGCTCCACTTACCCGACCTCTCCCCGTAACCCTTAATTCCCTTATTGGTTAAAAATCTATCTATCATTGACTTGAAAACATTCAATGAGCTAGCTTCAACTGCTTCCTTGGGCAAAGAATTCCACAGATTCACAACCCTCTGGGAGAAGAAATTCTTTCTCAACTCGGTTTTAAATTGGCTCCTCCGTATTTTGAGGCTGTGCCCCCTAGTTCTAGTCTTCCCTACCAATGGAAACAACCTCTCTGCCTCTATCTTGTCTATCCCTTTCATGATTTTAAATGTTTCTATAAGATCACCCCTCATCCTTCTGAACTCCAAAGAGTAAAGACCCAGTCTACTCAATCTATCATCATAAGGTAACCCCCTCATCTCCGGAATCAGCCTAGTGAAACGTCTCTGTACCCCTTCCAAAGCTAGTATATCCTTCCTTAAGTAAGGTGACCAAAACTGCACGCAGTACTCCAGGTGCGGCCTTACCAATACCTTATACAGTTGCAGCAGAACCTCCCTGCTTTTGTACTCCATCCCTCTCGCAATGAAGGCCAACATTCCATTTGCCTTCCTGATTACCTGCTGCACCTGCAAACTAACCTTTTGGGATTCATGCACAAGGACCCCCAGATCCCTCTGCACCACAGCATGTTGTAATTTCTCCCCATTCAAATAATATTCCCTTTTACTGTTTTTTTTCCCCCAAGGTGGATGACCTCACACTTTCCGACATTGTATTCCATCTGCCAAACCTTAGCCCAATCGCTTAACCTATCCAAATCTCTTTGCAGCCTCTCTGAGTCCTCTACACAACCCGCTTTCCCACTAATCTTAGTGTCATCTGCAAATTTTGTTGCACTACACTCTGTCCCCTCTTCTAGGTCATCTATGTATATTGTAAACAGTTGTGGTCCCAGCACTGATCCCTGTGGCACACCACTAACCACCGATTTCCAACCGGAAAAGGACCCATTTATCCCGACTCTCTGCTTTCTGTTCGCCAGCCAATTCTTTATCCATGCTAATACATTTCCTCTGACTCCGCGTACCTTTATCTTCTGCAGTAACCTTTTGTGTGGCACCTTATCGAATGCCTTTTGAAAATCTAAATACACCACATCCATCGGTACACCTCTATCCACCATGCTCGTTATATCCTCAAAGAATTCCAGTAAGTTAGTTAAACATGATTTCCCTTTCATGAATCCATGCTGCGTTTGCTTGATTGCACTATTCCTAGCTAGATGTCCCGCTATTTCTTCCTTAATGATAGCTTCAAGCATTTTCCCCACTACAGATGTTAAACTAACCGGCCTATAGTTACCTGCCTTTTGTCTGTCCCCTTTTTTAAACAGAGGCGTTACATTAGCTGCTTTCCAATCCGATGGCACCTCCCCAGAGTCCAGAGAATTTTGGTAGATTATAACGAATGCATCTGCTATAACTTCCGCCATCTCTTTTAATACCCTGGGATGCATTTCATCAGGACCAGGGGACTTGTCTACCTTCAGTCCCATTAGCCTGTCCAGTACTACCCCCCTAGTGGTAGTGATTGTCTCAAGGTCCTCCCTTCCCACATTCCTGTGGCCTGCAAATTTTGGCATGGTTTTTGTGTATTCCACTGTGAAGACGGAAGCAAAATAATTGTTTAAGGTCTCAGCCATTTCCACATTTCCCATTATTAAATCCCCCTTTTCATCTTCTAAGGGACCAACATTTACTTTAGTCACTCTTTTCCGTTTTATATATCTGTAAAAGCTTTTACTATCTGTTTTTATGTTTTGCGCAAGTTTACCTTCGTAATCTATCTTCCCTTTCTTTATTGCTTTTTTAGTCATTCTTTGCTGTTGCTTAAAATTTTCCCAATCCTCTAGTTTCCCACTAACCTTGGCCACCTTATAAGCATTGGTCTTTGATTTGATACTTTCCTTTATTTCCTTGGTTATCCACGGCTGGTTATCCCTTCTCTTACCGCCCTTCTTTTTCACTGGAATATATTTTTGTTGCGCAATATGAAAGAGCTCCTTAAAAGTCCTCCACTGTTCCTCAATTGTGCCACCGTTTAGTCCTTGTTTCCGGTCTACTTTAGCCAACTCTGCCCTCATCCCACTGTAGTCCCCTTTGTTTAAGCATAGTACGCTCGTTTCTGACACAACTTCCTCATCCTCAATCTGTATTACAAATTCAACCATATTGTGATCACTCATTCCGAGAGGATCTTTTACGAGGAGATCGTTTATTTTTCCTGTCTCATTACACAGGACCAGATCTAAGATGGCTTGCTCTCTGACGAACCAGAGCCTCAGACCGAGGAGGCAGAGGTATATGGGGTGCACACATTTACCACAAAGTGTCCCCCGATAATGCTGAAGGTTGAATAAAATGGACTCCCGGTGTCCATGGAGCTGGACACGGGCGCAAACCAGTCCATAATGAGTAAAAAGACTCTTGATAAGTTGTGGTGCAACAAGGCTTCAAGGCCAGTCCTGACTCCCATTCGCACCAAACTCACAACGTACACAAAGGAACTGATTCCCATAATTGGCAGTGCTACCATAAAGGTTTCCTACGATGGAGCGGTGCACGATTTACCACTCTGGGTGCTACCTGGCGATGGCTCCATGCTGTTTGGCAGGAGCTGGCTGGGAAAGATACGCTGGAATTGGGACGATGTCCGAGCGCTTTCATCCGTCTGCGACACCTCATGTGCCCAGGTCCTAAGCAAGTTCCCCTCGCTGCAATGGGAAATTCCAAGGAGCAAACGTGCAGATCCATTTGATTCCGGGGGCGCGACCCATCCATCACAAGGCAACAGCAGTACCGTACATGATGAGAGAGGGTGGAGATCGAGCTGGACAGGCTGCAACGAGAGGGCATCATTTCGCCGATCGAATTCAATGAGTGGGCCAGTCCGATTGTTTCAGTTCTCAAGGGAGACGGCACCGTCAGAATCTGTGGTGATTACAAAGTAACTATCAATCGTTTCTCACTGCAAGATCAATACTTGCTACCAAAGGCAGACGATCTATTTGCGACACTGTCAGGAGGGAAAACGTTCATGAAGCTGGACTTAACCTCGGCCTACATGACGCAGGAGCTGGAGGAACAATCAAGCAGAGCTTGAAAAGGGTAACTGAAGGCTCACTGCAGACTCGCTTATCCCAAGTCCTGCTTAGTTATCGCACAAAACCCCACTCGCTCACCGGGGTCCTTCCCGCTGAACTCCTCATGACAAGGGCACTTAAGACAAGGCTCTCGTTAGTCCACCCTGATCTACACGAACAGGTAGAGAGCAGGCGGCTTGAACAGAATACATATCATGATCGCGCAAATGTGTCACGCGAAATTGAAGTAAATGATCCTGTATTTGTATTGAACTCTGGACAAAGTCCCAAGTGGATTGCTGGCACTGTTTTGGCCAAAGAAGGGAGTAGGGTGTTTGTGGTCAAACTCGCAAATAGACTCACCTGCAGAAAACACTTGGACCAAACCAAAGTCAGATTTACGGACTATCCAGAACAACTCACAATAGACTCTTACCTTTTTCGACCCTCCAACACACACACAAGTGGCAACCGACCCAGCGATTGACCATGAAGCAGAACCCATCACCTGCAGCAGCCCAGCAAGGCTCACCACCCCCAGCAGCCCAGCGAAGGCCCAACAAACGACTCACCAACACCAGCATTTGCACTGAGACGATCAACCAGGGAAAGGAAGGCCCCAGATCGACACACATTGTAAATAGTTACACTATTGACTTTGGCGGGGGGGGGGGGGGGGAGAAAGAGTGTTGTTATGTATGTAAACCTGTAATTACCATGTCTAACCACCAGAGGGCTTATCCTCTGGAGTCCCAAGGGATCCCACAATCCCTTGGGAGCACCTGTATATAAGGAGGCCTCACAGGCTGGAGAGGCACTCTGAGATCTGCAATAAAGGACTACAGTCACACTTACTTTGAGCTTGCAGTATCTAGTCTGACTCTTTATCCAAGATTCTATTGGCCTTCCTGATCACTTCTTGTACCTGCATACTATCCTTTTGTGTTTTACGCACAAGTACCCCCAGGTCCCGTTGTACTGCAGCACTTTGCAATCTTTCCCCATTTAAATAATAGCTTGCTCTTTGATTTTTTTTCTGCCAAAGTGCATGACCTCACACTTTTCAACATTATACTCCATCTGGCAAATTTTTGCCCACTCACTTAGTCTGTCTATATCCTTTTGCAGATTTTTTGTGTCCTCCTCACACATTGCTTTTACTCCCATCTTTGTATCGTCAGCAAACTTGGCTACATTACACTCAGTCCCTTCTTCCAAGTCGTTAATATAGATTGTAAATAGTTGGGGTCCCAGCACTGATCCCTGCGGCACCCCACTAGTTACTGATTGCCAACCAGAGAATGAACCATTTATCCCGACTCTCTGTTTTCTGTTAGGTAGCCAATCCTCTATCCATGCTAATATATTACCCTGTAATGTGAGAAACGCGGCAGCCAATCTGCGCACAGCAATGTGATAATGACCAGATAAACTGTTTTTGTTATGTTGATTGAGGGACAAATATTGGCCAGGACACGGGGAATAAATCCCCTGTTCTTCTTCGAAATACTACCATGGAATCTTTTACATCCACTTGAGCGAGCAAACAGGGACTCAGTTTTACGTCCCATCCGAAAGACAGCACCTCCAACAGTGCAGCACTCCCTCAGTACTGCACTGGAGTGTCAGCCTTGATGTATGTGCTCAAGTCCCTGGAGTGGGACATGAACCCACAACCTTCTGATTCAGAGGTGAGTGTGCTACCCACTGAGCCACAGCTGACACTACAATGTAAAGAAAGAGAAGTGATGCAGTGTGCCCTTGTGATTGGATGTTGAAGACTGTGATGGAGGGGAAGGAATAGTTGAGAATGGTGGGGGAGGAATGAGGAGTGTTGTATAAGAACATCAGAATTAGGAGCAGGAGTAGGCCATTCGGCCCCTCGAGCCTGCTCCGCCATTCAATGAGATCATGGCTGATCTTCTATCTCAACTCCACTTTCCTGCACTGTCCCCATATGCCTTGATTCCCTTAATATCCAAAAATCTATCAATCTCTGTCTTGAATATACTCAACGACTGAGCATCCACAGCCCTCTGGGGTAGAGAATTCCAAAGATTCACCACCCTCTGAGTGAAGAAGTTTCTCCTCATTTCAGTCCTAAATGGCCGACTGCTTATTCTGAGACCGTGACCCCTGGCTCTAGACCAAAACTGTACACAATACTCCAGGTGCGGTCTCACCAGGACCCTATATAATTGCAGTAAGACATCTTTACTCTTATACTCAAATCCTCTTGTAATAAAGGCCCATCATACTATTTGCTTTCTTAATTGCTGTTGAGAGGTGGAGAGCTGTACTACTTTCCCAGCATGCATCATTAGATTTTCTTAAATCAGCTGCAGTGGATAAGTGAAACACTAATGGTTTCGTTTCCAGGAATCAAATTTTAAAAAGTTGTTTCATTGTTTCTGGGCAGAATGCTTAGCGCCTTCTTTCCAAATGATTTCAGCAATGTTATACATCCCTCCCCCACTTCCACAGTCCAGCACCCACATGGAAACAGCAACATGAACAATGACAGGGAAAGACCCTCTGGTCCACTCCCCCTGTCCCAACATTGGACATGAACATTTGAATATTTTATGAGGTGATCTTTGACACAAAAGCAATGTATCTACTACAGGTCATGTATATGCTACAGGTTGTGAATTTCCTGCATTACAACATTGACTACTCTTCAAAAAGTACTTAATTGGCTGTGAAGTGCTTTGGGATGTCTGGTGGTTGTGAAAGGCGCTGCAGAAAAGTATTCCTTGCTTATACGCATTTCACATTTATTAAAGCAGCCATCTGTTAGTGTCAAAAAATACGTTTATTATCCAGGAAACAATTTTAAAAACTTCCTGATGGTCCTGAAACCACGTTTGGTTGAATTACATAGAATGTCCAGTCTATGTTTATGCTCCACACCAGCCGACTTCATCTCACCCCATTAGCATATCCTTCTATTCCTTTCTCCCTCATGTGCATCTGTGCTAGTCTCAACTGCTCCTTGTGGTAGAGAGATGCACATTCTCACCACTCTCTGGGTGAAGAAGTTTCTCCTGAATTGCCTATTGGATTTATTAGTGACTGTCTTTATATTGATGGACCCTAGTTTTGGTCTCCACCACAAAGAGCATCTGCTCTTTCTCCATATCCCTGCTATTTTTTCTCCTTCAAGTAATTATCCAATTCCCTTTTCAAGGCTACTATTAAATCTATGTCCACCGCTCTATCAGGCAGTGCATTCCAAATCCTAACCACTCGCAGTGTAAAAAACTCGTATGTGAGAAGAGTATGGTGGTGGTGTGTAGAGGAAAGGAAGAGGTGAGTGTGGTTGAATAAGAAAGACTTACATTTATATAGTGCCTTTCACAACCACCAGACGTCGCAAAGCACTTTACAGCCAATGAAATACTTTTGAAGTGTAGTCACTGTTCTAATGTGGAAAACGCAGCAGCCAAATTGCACACAGCAAGCTCCCACAAACAGCAATGTGATAATGACCAGATAATCTGTTTTTGTTCTGTTGATTTAGGGATAAATATTATCCAGGACACCGGAAAGAATTCACTGCTCTTCTTTGAAATAGTGCCATGGGATCTTTTATGTCCACCCCTCCTTCAAGTAATTGAAAGCTGTACTGAGACGCTCCCTCAGTACAGCCCCTCCGACAGTGCGGCGTTCCCTCAGTACTGCCCCTCCGACAGTGGGCCGCTCCCTCAGTACCACCCCTCCAACAGTGCAGCCCTCCCTCAGTACTGCCCCTCTGACAGTACAACCCTCCCTCAGTACTGCACTGGAGTGTCAGCCTAGATTTTCGTGCACATGTCTCTGGAGGCTTGAAGCCATGACCTTCTGACTCAGTGGCGAGAGTGCCACCCACTGAGCCACAGCTGACACTCAGCCAGCACATTCAGCCAGTTAATAGTTATCTGGCTCATTTTGGAAAGTAATGATGCTGACCTTTCAAATTAAGCACCAAACAAAACGTTCATTATCTTCCAACACCTTATGCTCCCTTGACCTTTGGTTACTTATCATAGCTTCCATGTTTTCCTGTTTACTGCAAAATCTTCCCTCATATTCCTTCCTTCCTGCATCGCACTGCAATAAATAACGAACCTCACGACTAAACACTGATCGTTTGGAGAGGTTCTTTTACTGGTGGAGCAAATCACGCAGCACTGTCCAAGGAACATTAATTCAGGTCAGTGACCGCTTTCTTACTGTAATCATTTCAGAATGTTAGCGATTATAAAATATATTCTGTATAAATTTAATTTTAGCTTTACTCTGGTTAAGGATTGTACATTGTAATGCGATCCATAACAGGAAAAGCACACTATGAGCCTTTCAAAGAAACTCAGCATTCACAGTTCAGTATGACCTGATATAAAGTGAAGTCTTTAGTACAGAGAGAGAGAGAGAGACAGTCAGTTTGTGTCACAGATGAATTGAAAAATGACCTGTTGACCTTGAAGCCTCGTGAAGTTCTGCTTTTTGACTGCAGTTTCAATTCACACTGCAGTGCAAATCTAAATCAATTCAATTAAAATCTTTGCAGCATGAAAATTAAACCTGACAGATTCCATGGGTTATTTTGCTGCTCAACCCAGATCGGAAAGATTGTCTACAATTTGGGGGTGAATTACCGTGGTGGATATTGGGCTTTCCGCAGCTCTTCCACCGAAGTTACAGCGGACGAGCGGGAGATCCCTGCACGCCGCCCCTCCCTCCCCTGCACCAGTGGAAATTCAATCCCTTTATTTTTTTTAAATTCTGCCCCCCACCCTTCTCTCAAGATGTTGACCTCAATGCCGGGGTATAGTTTTAAGAACATAAGAAATAGGAGCAGGAGGCGGCCATTTGGCCCCTCGAGCCTGCTCCACCATTCAATAAGATCATGGCTGATCTGATCATGGACTCAACTCCACTTCCCTGTCCGCTCCCCATAACCCTTTATTCCCTTATCGCTCATAAATCTGTCTATCTCTGCTTTAAATATATTCAATGACTCAGCCTCCACAGCTCTCTGGGGCAGAGAATTCCATAGATTTACAACCCTCAGAGAAGTAATTTCTCCTCATCTCAGTTTTAAATGGGCGGCCCCTTATTCTGAGACTATGCCCATAGTTTTAGTTTCCCCTATGAGCGGAAATATCCTCTCTGCATCCACCTTGTCGAGCCCCCTCATTATCTTATAAGTTTCAATAAGATCACCTCTTATTCTTCTGAACTCCAATGTGTATAGGCACAACCTACTCAACCTATCCTCATAAGTCAACCCCCTTATCTCCGGAATCAACCTAGTGAACCTTCTCTGAACAGCCTCCAATGCAAGTATATCCTTCCTTAAATACGGAGACCAAAATTGTATGCAGTACTCCAGGCCTCACCAATACTCTGTACAATTGTAGCAGGACTTCTCTGCTTTTATTCTCTATCCCCCTTGCAATAAAGGCCAACATTCCATTTGCCTTCCTGATTACTTGCTGTACCTGCATACTAACTTTTTGTGTTTCATGCACAAGGACCCCAGGTCTCTCTGTACTGCAGCACTTTGCAATTTTTCTCCATTTAAATTATAATTAGCTTTTCTATTATTTCTGCCACAGTGGATAACCTCACATTTTCCCACATTATACTCCATCTGCCAAATTTTTGCCCACTCACTTAGCTTGTCTAAATCCCTTTGCAGATTTTTTGTGTCCTCACAATTTGCTTTCTCACCCATCTTTGTATCAGCAACAAACTTGGCTGCATTACAGTCAGTCCCTTCATCCAAGTCATTAATATAGATTGTAAATAGTTGAGGACCCAGCACCGATCCCTGCGGCACCCCACTAGTCACTGTTTGCCAACCGGAAAATAACCCATTTATCCCGACTCTCTGTTTTCTGTTAGTTAACCAATCCTCTATCCATGCTCATATATTACCCCCAACCCCGTGAGCTTTTATCTTGTGCAGTAACCTCTTATGTGGCACCTTATCGAATGCCTTCTGGAAATCCAAATACACCACATCCACTGGTTCCCCCTTATCCACCCTGTTCGTTACATCCTCAAAGAACTCCAGCAAATTTGTCAAACATGATTTCCCTTTCATAAAACAATGTTGACTCTGCTTGATTGAATCATGCTTTCCCAAATGTCTCTGGTTTATGTAACTTAGCAGCGCACCAGGCAATGCAGTTACCGCACTGAAACAGTAAATGGAGACTTTATTTAACCCAAATACTTTCTGATTCAATATTGTACATTGTTCTCATTTCTGCAGATTCCACATGGAGGACTCAGCCGTGCCCACCCCCAACAGTAGCCTGTATGCCAACGCCAGTATGGGCTGCCAGGGTGACAGCTGCTCATGTCTGATCGAATTGAATTACAGGGCGCTGGACAATGCCACATTTATTTTCTACTTGTTCTTTCTTATAGTAGGTCTGATAGAGAATATCATTGTCATTTGGATAAACTGGCGAATGAAAGAATCCAAGAAAGAAAGCAACCTTTACATTTTTAACATGGCCATCGCCGACATGGGTGCCATTTTGTTCATCCCATTGAGGATGACGGAGACGATATACAATTACCGCTGGATCTGGGGCAGCTTTATGTGTAAATTTGATTCCTTCTTTTATTTTGTCAATCTGTACAGCAGCATTTTCTTCCTGGCCTGTTTCAGTGTCGACAAATACTTCTCACTGGGATACCCATCCCAGGCCCAGGGCTCAAGGGAGCGCCAAATCCGCCGGATGGTGTGCGTCTGTGTGTGGACTGTGGCAGTGATATTGTCCATACCAGATTTTATATACAATAGACTTTTTGGAACTGTGTATCGTTTCTGCTTCTTTGATAGTATTGTTTCTGCGTATGTTCTGGACTCTTTCTCTCTACTTTTTGGCTTTGTTATTCCTTTGCCCGTGATTGTAGTGAGTAATGTTTTCACTGCAAGAGCTGTGAAAGACTCCAGTGACACACAAAGCAGAGGGACCTGTAAAATAATATACGCTTATATCATCGTATTTTTGCTGTGCTGGTCACCTTTTTACATAATCTTATTCCTTTACCTGATAGATCAGTGGTTAAGCTGTTTCATGACCAGCTTGGTGTATTTCTTTTATGACCTGGCGGAGTGCCTCACCTTCTCCCACTGCATCATAAATCCCATTCTCTTCAACTTTATGCACAAAGATTTCAGGCATCATTTAGCAACCAACGTTGTGAAGTACACGTCCAAACAGCATGTCGAGGAGAGCGACGATGTTTCCATTTCTTCAGACACCAGACAGATTGTGGTTATTATATGACTTGGACCGTTGCGGGGAGGAGAAACGGAGGGTGTACGTGATCCAGTCTTCCAAGGACTGCTCCTAATTCTTGTTTGAATGTTAATTGAAAATCAAACGGGCATCTTACTGCTAGAAAGTATTAAATAATTCTATTAAAAATATTTGGTTACAAGTGGGATGCAAAGCAAAGGGAAGGAGGAGGCTTGATGGCTTATACAGGAATGTCCAAGTTATTATCTCATTGTGGCTCATATGGGCCTCATAAAGTTTAAATCAATTATCTCATTAATTTGCATATATCTTAAGCTGCCGTTACAAACAGATCTTGGGGATCTGACTCGGATTGACTCATCCACGGGGCTGCAGCACTAAGAACAGCTCCTTCCCAAACCAACAGCCTACAAACGTCAACTAGCACAAATCAGCGAGGAAGAAATTCAAGTGCAAATAGAATGGTGTTGCGTGGGCTTTGTGTGTTGGATTGCCATGGTTCATGGGCTGAAGGTGGCCAGAGTTTGGAAACCCTTGCACTGAGCCACTTTGTGGATGCAGTTAGATCCTCCACCACAATTTCCCACATTGTGCATTCCCAGTCATCCAAGAGAGGCTCCAGGTTACTTGCTCAGAGAGAGGAAGGGGATATAGGAGGGGAAAAGGCAACTTGTGCACCTCTTCCTGGCTCATTACAGAACAGCAATTGGATGCAGCTCATTTTTGTTGCCATTTTGACACAGGAAGTGTCGACCTGGATGAGGGAAAAATGTTATTTTTTAAAAAGGAAAAAAAAGACAGAAATGAGATACACAACTTAACCCATGTGTCTGTTCATGAGTTGTTTGGTGCCAGTTGGTAGTACTCTCACCGACAAGTTTGAAGGTTGTGGGTTGAGATCCCTGTCCAGGATTTGAGCACATAATCTAGATTGACCCTTCACTGCAGTAGCAAGGGAATGTTGCATTATCAGAGGTGGATGAGATGTTAAACAGAGACCCTGTTCTGATGGGATTGTTAACACCCATTTAACCTATGACACCACTGAAGGAGAAAAGGCCAATACAACACCCTCAACCAACACTATCTAAATAGATTAACTGATCTTGTATCGCTTTCACTGTTTATGGGACACTGCTGTGCGCAAAATGGCTGCCGCATTTGCCTACATAATAAGCGACTGCACTTCAAAAAGTACTTAATTGTATGTGAAGCATTTTGAGAAAAGGCGCTATATAAATGCACGGCTTCCTTTCTTCCTTGTAGATCTCCCACGGCTCAGTTGGTAAAGGCAGCACAAGTCATACAGACCAGATAGTGTCCGGTTCGAATTCCTGGTCTGTGCTGAGCTAACTGCCATCAGCCATCCTGCAATTAGCCTCAGCAGCCTGAGTGAGGGAGCAAAAAGTCAATGAGGGTTCCTGCTCCTGCTTGCAGTCCAAGGTCACCCACAGGAAAGTGTGTAGGTGAGGACAGGATCAAGCTTGGCACTGATGCTCTCCATGACATTTTGAGAGAGATGTGATTAAGGCGCTATATAAATGCAAGGCTTTTGTGCTCACTATTGAGGTTCACACCTGCCGAATGGACACTTGGGCAAGCTCTAGAATTACATCACAGCATGCCTGATTACCTTCCGATGAGGAGGGGGGGAAATGTCTCCTTGTAATCTATCTATATAATAAAAAGTTGTGAACATTGTGACTGCATCTGTTGTGGGTGTCTGTTCATTTTCTTCTTCCGCATTGGCCAAGTCTGTTTTCTCTTTTCTAATTCATTAATTTTCTTCTTTTGATATTCACTAATCATATTTCCTGCAACCTTTCACCCAAATTTCAATTTCTCCTCAATCACATTCCACAAAACCTTTTGCCCAATCAAACTGCAGCAAAATAAAGATGTTCAAAAACTCCATATCCATAAAAAGAACATTTCTTCTCTAGTTAAAGAATGAACAAGGTACAAATGCCTCATTCCAAGCCTCGAACTCGTGTCCAGAGGATCAGCTCAAATACCACCAGTTAATTTACTGCTGTAGTTCCCGAGCAGTTGGGACCACTACTTCCAGCATGCACTGTGCTAATTCAGCACACAATCCTCAGAGGCAGCACAGGTTCTGGAGCTTAGCAAATGACAACAGCAGGGGTAAGTGTCCTTCCGAGTCCTCAAAACAGGACCACGGTAAACATCAGAAACCACAATCCACAGCCCAGCTTACCTGGGAATGCCACAGGAGGTGTGCTAGCAATAGCCCATCGGCTCAGTGGGTAGCATCCTCGCCTCTGAGTCAGAAGGTTGTGGGTTCAAGTCCCACTCCAGGGAATTGAGCACATAAATCTAGGCTGGCACTCCAGTGCAGTGCTGAGGCAGCGTTGCACTGTCGGAGGTACCGCCTTTCGGATGAGACGTTAAACCGAGGTCCCGTCTGCTCTCTCAGGTGGACGTAAAAGATCCCATGGCACTATTTCGAAGAAGAGCAGGGGGGTTCTCCCCAGTGTCCTGGCCAATATTTATCCCTCAATCAACATCACTAAAACAGATTATCTGGTCATTATCACATTGCTGTTTGTGGGAGCTTGCTGTGCGCAAATTGGCTGCTGTGTTTCCTACATTGCAACAGCGACTACATTCCAAAAGTACTGCATTGGCTGTAAAGCACTTTGGGATATCCTGAGGTTGTGAAAGGCGCTATAGAAATGCAAGTCTTTTTTTCTTATACTGCTTATGTGATTGTGTAGATGGAACCATTACGAGCTGTGTGTTGGGTCTTTGATGTGGGATCCAATCAATATCATGGGGCCAAGTTTTGGCCTGAGTTGCTCTTGTTTTTTTGGAGCAACTGGTTTAGAATGGAGTATCTTAGAAATTGCAATTCTCGGCATTTAGTTTGCTCCAGTTCTAGTCAGTTAGAACAGTTTCAGTTTGGAACAGATTTTTTTTTTCAAAAGGGGGCATGTCCGGCCACTTACGCCCGTTTTGAAAGTTTAGGCAGTGAAAACTTACTCCAAGCTAACTGAGAATGGAGTAACTGTAGATTTTTGTATGCTCAGAAAAACCTTGCCTACACTTTGAAAATCAGGCGTAGGTTACAAATCAGGTGTAGGGAAGGTGGGGGGGGGGGAAGAGAAAGGGAAGTTTACAAACATTAAATACTTCAGCTTTACAAATAAAGAGCCATCATCAATAATAAATGATAAATACAACAATAAATCAACCAATAAATCAATCAAAAAAAAAGTAATAAAATTTTTTATCAATAAATAAAACATTTTCTACTTACCGACTGCAGCACTGGGAGCCCTCCAACAGCGTGCTGGGACAGGTCCTCCCCAGTGTGTCTCTGTCAGTGTCTATCTCTCTGTCTGTCTGTGTGTGTCTCTCTCTGTCTGTCAGTGTCTGTGTTTCTGACAGCGAGGGGAGGGGGAGGAGGGGGGGAAGAGAGGGAGAGGGAGGAGGGGGGGAAGAGAGGGAGGGGAGGGGGGGAAGAGAGGGAGGGGAGGGGGGGAAGAGAGGGAGGGGAGGGGGGGGAAGAGAGGGAGGGGAGGGGGGGGAAGAGAGGGAGGGGAGGGGGGGAAAGAGAGGGAGGGGAGGGGGGGAAAGAGAGGGAGGGGAGGGGGGGAAAGAGAGGGAGGGGAGGGGGGGAAAGAGAGGGAGGGGAGGGGGGGAAAGAGAGGGAGGGGAGGGGGGGAAAGAGAGGGAGGGGAGGGGGGAAAGAGAGGGAGGGGAGGGGGAGGGGGAAAGAGAGGGAGGGGAGGGGGGGAAAGAGAGGAGGGGAGGGGGGGAAAGAGAGGGAGGGGAGGGGGGGAAGAGAGGAGGGGAGGGGGGGAAAGAGAGGGAGGGGAGGGGGGGAAAGAGAGGGAGGGGAGGGGGGAAAGAGAGGGGAGGGGAGGGGGGAAAGAGAGGGAGGGGAGGGGGGGAAAG